>NW_027491364.1:0-23258 GCF_021521415.1 Bidens hawaiensis | reverse complement strand
CCCAAAAATAATCTGGGGACAAGCCCAAGAAATTAAACTGGTGTTAAACTGGCGACATAGCCCTTGAGAAGAGGTGAAAACCCCTAAAACCTTAGAATTAATACCTGCGACAAAGCCCTTGGGAAGAGGTTAAAACCCCTAAAACCTTAGGAAATGGTACGTCTACCATATATCGTAGGATCCTCCATATAGCCGAAAGCAACGAAATTGTCAGCCACTAAGCGTGTACTGGTCCCGTTGCCCCGGACCATACGTTGGATAACGTGCGCTCCAGGCGAGAGTGTAGAAACTCTATTTATAAGAAAGGTGAAAACCTTTAAACCTTAGAGGAGTGACCATCAGGAGTCATATCCAAACGTGGGCTAAGCCAAGAGAGATAGGATAGTACCTTGAATGTAAGGGAGAGGTGGCCAACCTCTTAGACATTGAACTTCTTATTGAAATCTGCATTGTTACTTAAAAAACTTGGAAAAAATAAATGTTAAAAATACATTATCCTTTGAATAATAAAATATAAAATGAATAAGTAATTAGATAGATATTACCGATTTTAGGATCCTTGATTCTCTAAGGATAATACATCCTCTCAGGATATAGGATCCTGATTAGAAAACGTACTTCTTGAGGTGGACTGCATTCCATGCTCTCAGTAGTCTATTGCCTTCCATTGTGAGCAAATGATATGCGCCCTTTCCTGCTTCTGACTCAATCTGATAAGGTCCTTCCCATTTGGGCGCTAGTTTCCCATCAGCTGGATTTGTTGTGTTTTGGAAGGCTTTCCTCAATACTAGATCTCCTTCTTGAAATCTTCTGACTCTGATATTTTTTTTTGTATGCCCCAGCTACCCTTTGTTGATAAGCTGCCATTCTAATCTTTGCTAGGTCTCTGAGTTCTTCTATAGTATCCAAGTCTTCAAGAAGGATTCCTTTGTTGGCTTCAGGATCACGGATACTGGTTCTTGTAGTAGGGACCACCATTTCTGTGGGAATCACTGCTTCTGATCCAAACACCAAAGAGAAGGGTGTTTGGCCTGTTGCATTCTTGGGCGTAGTTCTGTCGGCCCAAAGAACATAAGGAAGTTCTTCAGCCCCATTTTTCCCTTTTTGGATCCTAGTTTCTTCTTTAGATTGTTGATGATGATCTTGTTGCTAGACTCTGCTTGGCCATTGGCTTGAGGATGAACCGGAGTGGAAGTAATCATTTTGATGCCCCAACTATCACAAAAGTTAGTGGTTCTCTTCTGTAAACCGGGAACCATTGTCACAAACAATTTCAGCGGGAATACCAAATCTAGTTATAATATTTCGATAAAAGATATTACTTCCTTTTCTCGGACTTGTACCAACGCTTCTACCTCAATCCATTTGGAGAAGTAGTCGGTCATAGCAAGCATAAAGACCTTTCCACCTGGTGCTTTTGGCAGTTTGCCTATATTATCCATACCCCATTTCATGAAAGGCCATGAGGAGGATATAGGATATAGAGGCTCTGCTGGTTGATGAAGGATATTCGCATGTCTTTGACAAGCATCACATTTCTTTGAATATTCCACATCATCCTTCTTCATTGTTGGCCAGAAGTATCCAGTTCTAAGTATTCTGGAAAATAGTGCTCTCCCACCTGTGTGATTGCCGCAATCTCCTTCGTGGAAATCCTTGAGCACTTCTTGGATTTCAGGATCCTCGATACATCTTAAATATGGACCTGCAAGAGATTTTCTATATACCATATCATTTAACAAAATATATTGGGATACCTTGAGTTTGAAGGACTTGAGATTCTCTGTGGCTGGAATTTCTCCAGTCTGAATGTAGTTCTTGATTGGATCGATCCATCATCCTTTATTGTTTGAGGATTAAGGATCCCATAATACGACTTCTTTATCATTTGTTATCTCTCCCACTTCCTGTTCTTCTATTGTTGGCGAGAGAATGTGGATTATTGGGATTTTCAAATCTTCAGGAATCTTCAGAGATGAGGCTAAGTTTGCTAAGGCATCTGCCCCAGCGTTTTCTTCCCTCGGTACCTGTGTTATACTAAATATTTCGAAGGATTTTGACAATTCCTTCACAATATCTAAATATTTCATTAGTTTTTCACCTTTAAACAGCATACGAGCCGTTAAAGTGGTTAGTTATCAATAAAGAATCTACATAAACTTGAAGATACCTGATCCTCATGCTTTTGGCTAATTGCAAACCTGCGATTAAAGCCTCGTATTCTGCTTTATTGTTTATTGCCTGGAACTCACAAGCTATGGATTGGGGTAATATGTCCCCCTGTGGCGATTTCAGTAGGATCCCTAATCCTGTTCCCCTTACGTTAGATGCTCCATCTCTGAAGAGTATCCAACGATCCTTGGTCTTTTCTAGTTGTTGGACTTCCAAGTCAGCCTCTTTTTGTAGATCACTAGTGAAATCAGCCACAAAGTCCGCTAGCGCTTGAGACTTGATTGATGTTCTCGGCTCCTCTATTGGATATCGTATGCACTCAATTTTACAGCCCACTTAGCCATTCTACCTGACAACTCTGGTTTTCTAAGAACATTCTTTAAAGGATAGTTAGTTCTTAAAATAATAGGGTGAGTTTCGAAATAATGTCTCAGTTTAGTGGAAGCCATAATAAGTGCAAGAATTAGTTTTTCTAAATGAGAATACCTGGACTCCGCAATCTAGAAGACTTGTACTTACATAGTATACAGGATGTTGTTCACCTTCATGATCCTTTACCAAGACTGCACTCACTGCATTTCCTGAGACTGCAAGATATAAATACAAGGATTATCCATCCATAGGCTTCATTAGGGCTAGAGCTGAGGATAAATAATCCTTCAGTGCTGTAAGTGCAGCTTCATGCTTGGCAGTCCACTCGAATTTCTTGTTCTTTCTAAGAATATCATAGAAGTCTTTGCACTTCTCGGAGTATCTTGAGATGAATCTATTCAAGGCCGCTATTTTTCCGGTGAGTCTCTGGACGTCTTTGGCATTTGCAGGAGATTTAAGATTGACAATGGCTTCGATTTGCTCCGGACTTGCTTCAATTCCTCTCTTTGTGACCATATATCCCAGAAACTCTCCAGCCTTAACACCGAAGTGGCATTTGGACGGATTTAGTTTCATGTTATAGTGGTCAAGGATATTGAATGCTTCCTCGAGGTCTCTATGGTGATCCTCAGCTTTCTTTGACTTCACCACCATGTCATCTATGTAGACTTCCATAGTCCTTACCCAACTGATCCTTAAACATCATGTTGACTAATCTTTGGTATGTTGCCCCTGCATTTCTTAGTCCAAATGGCATAGCAGTATAACAATATATGCCGGTTGGAGTCATGAATGCTGTATCTTCTTGATCAGATGGTTCCATCTGAATTTGTTGGAATCCAGAGGAAGCATCCATAAAGGTAAGAATTTCATGTCCAGTCGTTGCATCCACCATGGCATCTATATGTGGTAATGGGAAAGGATCCTTGGGGCATGCCTTGTTTAAATCGGTAAAAATCGACACACACCCTCCACTTTCCATTCTTTTTTGAAACAACGACCACATTAGCAAGCCATCGAGGATATTGAACCTCTCTGATCATAACTGGCCTTAAGAAGTTTTTCAACTCCTTCGTGTATGATCTTGTTCCTCTCAGGAGTGAATTTCCTTCGCTTCTGGTGGACGGGTTTTACAGATAAATCAAGGCCGAGTTTATGAGTGATTACCTCTTTTGAAATACCTGTCATATCTGAATGCTTGAAAGCAAAAGTGGATCTTCTTCACGATAAGAAGGATACTATATCCTCTTCGATCTTACTGGGGATATTGGATCCTAGGAACACCTTTATTTCTGAATCTTCGGGGTCCATTGATACTTCTTTAAGATCTTTCTCCTGAGCCTCCAGCACGGTCCTAGGATGTTGCTGTAATTGCTACGCTATGGTTGGCTTGGATGTTGGCTTCATTGATGATGAATAGTAGTTTCTGGCCTCCGCTTGATCACCCACTATCTTCACGACTCCCCAAGGGGTAGGTAGCTTGATACATTGGTGATATGTTGAGGCTACTGCTTTCATTCCATGGAGCCAGGGCCTACCTAAAATAACATTGCAAACAGGAGAGGTTATCTATAACACAAAATTTTTTATATGAATTTAACCCTTCGATATATATTGGCAAGTTGATGTCCCCCAATGTCTTTGTAGTTTCGCCACTGAAGCCGACCAGCAGCGACATTCTAGGAACGATTTCTGAATCCGGGATGTTCATCTTCTTCAGGACATCATGTTGGATAATGTTGACCGAGCTGCCACCGTCCACTAGGATCCTGCGCACATAATGGTTAGAGATAAATAAAGTAATAATCAAACCGTCGTGATGAGGATCCTGTATGTTCAGCTTGTCTTCCTCATCGAAGAAGATTCTTTTGTCTGTTGTTAATGTTGTTGACACTATCGGATGATCCCCGTTATCCATCTTGATCTCCTTCGCAAGTCTTTTTGCTGCGGAGAAAAGAAGTTCCACATATATCAGATCCTCCAGAGATGAAACTGACTGCTTGCGTATCCAGCTTGTTCTGCTGAAGATCCTAGATCCTTGATTTGAAAAAGATTCTCTGATCAGTCACTCGAGTAGTGGGGATGAGCGGTCTTCTTTCATCATCCAACTCGAACTTCTCTATGGAATTCTCTTTGATGGTACACGAATCTTTAAATAGATCATAATCTTTGGAGACGAAGTTGATCACATGAGCATCTGGTGGTGGTGGTGTCGCTTTCTGTGGAAGATCTTCAGGATCCTGGATCTTGGATTTCTTTCTTCCCAAGAGTTCTTTAAAGTGACCTTTGCTCAAAAGGTACCCAATTTCTTTCCTTAAGGCGATGCACTCGTCTGTTGCGTGGCCAAAATCTTCGTGGAAAGCGCACCACTTAGACTTTTTCCTTGAAGCCGACAACCTTTTCATTTTTTCTGCGCCACCTTGCTTTTTCTCTCAAATCCTTCATGGCACAAATCAAGCCATGAGTATCTACAGAGAAACAATAGTCGGAGATGCAAGGATAGTCTTCGTTGTCTTCTCCTTCTACAACTGCCCGTACGTTCTGATTGTTGAACTTGGCATACGGCTTCGCATTGTTGTTCCTATTCCAGGATCCTTTATTCTTCTCAGGAGTTTCTTGTTTCGTCTGTCCACCGAGACGATCCTGGATTTTTTTATCTTCTTCTAAGCGGATGTATCTCAATGCTCTGCTTCTGACTTCATCTAATGTCCTGCATGGAGTCATCACTAAATCATCATAAAAAGGGGAGCTCTTTTGAATTCCCATCTTGAATGCTTCAACAGCAGTAGTCATATCAAGGTTTGGGATTTTCTAGAGCTTCCTTTTCGAACCTCGTAATGAAATCCCTAAGGGATTCATCACTGGTTTGGATAACACGATACAAATCACTGGTTAACCTCTCAAATTTTCGACTACAGGAAAATTGAGTGTTAAACAAATTAACTAAATGAGAGAAAGATGTAACCGAGAAAGGGGGAAGACTTAGCAGCCACTTTAGTGCAGCTCCCGTTAATAGGCTCCAAATCCTTTACAAAGGCAAGCCTCTTTGAGTTTTCAGGTACAGGTGCTCCCATCATACGTCTTCATGTTGGGAGTTTGAAACTTCTTTGGGATTTCAGCATCACATATGGGCGGAGCGAATCTGGATAATTTGTGCCTCCCCTCCGGTATTTCAGGGATTGGACGTATATCACTCCCGGGACACTGGATATCATATCCTTTAGCTTCTGTAATTCTCTGGCCATGGTCTGGTTGATACCTGAATCCTGCATGGGAACATGGTTAGTATCTAAAGATATAGGATCGTACCAGTTTCCTCTCTGCTGGGTGGAGTTTGGTATTCCAGACGAGTATCTGGGATAAGAGGAGTCAGCAATCGGAGTAGGTCCTCCAGAAGCTATGGTCTGCATGGGGATTATATCTCATTCATGGACTTTGGAGGATCGTTGATGTTGGACGCCCGAGGATCCTTGATTCGGAAAGAAGGATCCTTGATTCGGGATAAAGGATCCTAGAGGTTGGGTACCATAGGATCCTTGTGGAAGGATGACCGATCCTTGCCGATAATATGAAGATCTTTGATTCTGCTGACCCATGGATCCCTGTTGAAGGATAGATGATCCTGGCTGAAATAGTGAGGATTCTTGAGCCTGCTGACCCATGGATCCCTGTTGAAGGATAGATGATCCTGGCTGAAATAGTGAGGATCCTTGAGCCTGCTGACCCATGGACCCTGGTTGAAGGATGGATGATCCTTGCGAGAACTGCGTTATGGATTCTGGACTGCTGAAATCCAGCATCCTGGGCATCAAGGGGGTGAGATCCTCAGCTGGCCTCTTGTTCTTCCTGAGATCTTCTATCTCATGGAGGATCCTCTGGTTGGTCTTGTTCTGCTGCTCCATGTATGCTTTAACCTGCGAAAACATAGATGAAACATCACTATTAGTACTAAACCACCGGGGCAGCAACAACAGTTTTTGAGGCTCTGGAAGACTGGTAGTTGCGTCTTGCTTCCAGCAGCAGCATCCCTTGGTGCTCCCGTGATTGGTGGAGGCATCGGTGGCAAAGTCCTCGAAGAAAGAGGGAATGTAGATGGCATGGTTGAAGAAGCAGAGGATGATTGAGAGGCCATTAATAGTGATATGGGTATGAAAAAGTTGAGAATGATAAGAATAATATGGATTATAGCACCAATTGTCCCACGGTGGGCTCCAAATTGTTTTGGACAAAAATCTGCTAAGGATCAAGTATCCAAATCTGTTAAGTGAGGTAAGGTGCTAACTTGACAATGACAAGTGTATAAGCGTGACATCGGTGGACACAAAGGTTTGATTACGAGGGAAAAAGCCCTTAATCACGATAGTCTTACTTCGGTCAAAACTTATCGAGGTAATCGTTGGTAAAATAACTCCGGTCAAGGATTAACAAGATAATCTTTGGTCGGATTACTTTAGTCAATGATCAACAAGGTAACCTTTGGTCGATGAGTATATGATTATCGTGGTCTCCGGCACAAAAAACCCCCGGACGGTGAAAACTATCACCGTCGAGTTTATTGATTAACAAAAAGGTATTACAAGTGTTTGTGGAGTTTATAATCGAGATTACAACGAAAGCTAGTGAATAGAGAGAGTGTTTAGTTCTGCTCTTGTGTGTGCGTAAGTACATGTGTGTTTCTAGCTCGATCATACTCAAATATATAAGGAAAAAGTAATTAACAAACTAAACAACTTCGTCCTATAAATCCGCTAGTCTTCCATTCTTCACCAACATGCTCTTTGACCACGTGCTGATAGTCACTCACTGGCGAACAAAGCGGTAGACCAGGTCTAGATACCGTTGTTATTATTTAAACGTCAATCTTCTAGAGAGTTCATCCAGAATCAGCTATGTTGAATTAGGATCCTGGATCCATGCTCCAGCTAAAGGTTGTCTTGTGAGGATAATTGATGCAAGTTCGTCTTACAGTTGATATACCTGTCTAACACATCACCATACTTAACGCAATCATTAGTAAACAAACAATACCGAGGATCGTCGATCCTTTATATCCTGATGTATATTTCAAAGATAAACTATCCATAAGACAGTCAAGGATAAAGGATCCTCAGTATAAAAATCGTGACCTAACATAGGCGATGTTAGTTAGTAAGCGAAGTTAGGGACAACTTTGCAAGCATGTTTGGCGAAGTTGTCGAAATCTATATAAAATAACTTTGGCCGTAGGTTTTGTAAGTTTTTTGTCATAACTTCAGGACGCCATCTTTTCTTATTGGTTACGAGCACTGAGTTGCTAATAACAATTAAGTACTTTGTTTACGTGTTTGTTCTTTATACGTTTTTGATTCGTTCTTTCGTATAAACACTCGTAATCTTTTACTGGGGATTCCGCACCCTCTGTGTACGAGATACTCCTGTGTAGATCCGGCTGGGAACCTACATATTTAGCCCTAATTAATTTTTTGCATTCAACAATGTTGCTTAATGAACACTTTAGAATCTTTAATCTAGAGGATACTCTGATAACCATGCAAGATGGATTATCAATACGGGTGCACACGTAATCATAATATACAATGCATGCGAAACCTGGTAAACTTCGTGGTTCAAATACGATGTTCATATCAATTCACAATCATATATTTGTTACCTTAATAAATATCTAATAGAATAACCATAACAATACCCAACAGTGAGTTGACCCGCCGTCGTGTATTCAAAATGTCTAGCATTTCACTTCATAATCGTAAACGATCAAACCCGGAAACCTTAGTTACAAGACATTTTAGGAGACACAATACAAATTTATTTTCGTCCGGGCCACTAACATCTAAGCCGATATCCAAACACTCATCACATATTACATCGCTCATGAAGTCACAAAAATAAGAATTATTCATTCTAATCTACAACATCAATACTACAAAATATGTCCATTGGTTGGGTACGAGATGTTTTGTGTGTTCCGGATATCACCCCATCAAGTATTTATAAAGAATTAGTAAGCATACAAGCATTGGAATAATTCAGGCGATGCACAAGTGACGCCGTATGAGGTGGTACGATGGAAATATTCTCATTCCTTCTATGGACGGAGTCGCATCCCTTGGAACAAAAAAAAAACTTTTCGTGTATTCTTCTACACGATTATTATCAACGATCTCAAAATAACAGTGGAAATGACCTTCTAATTCTAATGTGACGTGCCTTCGATCAAATTCCAAGTAATAAGCAGGCTCAAGTAACTTAATGTCTTTCCTAAACTTAATTCATTTTCGTGATACTCATGCATTTTGTGACATTGACGATAATCGTGAACTAGGTTTCCTTTTTCAATGGCCTATCATATACTATTGCAAAATTCGCCAAGTAGATTGATTATCCATTGATGCCCATAGACTGACTACCTATAGGACAATCTCACAAAAATAACCCATTTCATTCTAGCATCCCATACTAATAACTATGTGTGATTTTTTTGGTCTCGAATCTAGCATTGTTTAAGAATTTTCACTTCAAACGTTATATGGATGTCAAGACCTAATCCCTTACAATTTACAACTCAAGAAATTTTAAACATATACTTTGAGTGAAAACCAATAATTATTACATATATTTTAGTAAAATATTATTAAAAATATGGGTCATGTAGTTGAATGTTTCAAAAAACATAAACCGCCATAACATTTCAAATTCTGCTGCCATTTCGTTTTCCTCATGTTCTACATCTTTGCCGCCAATCCTTATGGTCGTTGAATCACATATTAGTTTCATAGTTATCGCTTGGCCTACACACATCATTCGTGTAATAAAACACTAGTTTTTGCGACACACAAATTTTCACATTGTTCCTATATTAACATCTTATAGGTTAATTTGACAATCACTGATACGACTACCTTATATTATTGTTGATTCCACATGGTAGCACAACGAGAGTATGAGAAAATCGTCCTTAAAATACATACTCCGTATCACCAATCTGGAAAAAGATCCGAGATTACCTAGCCATCACAAACTTCCATTACATTCCAACTACATCTTTACTTTGTACAACTAGATTCACTAACATGATTTTAGGAGTAGGCACTCGACGAGCTACTATTAAGAGATCCTATGTTAGATCTTGACTACTATTTCGTACATATTCGATGAATGGGTAGACATTCATACTAGTAAAATCATTTGTTTGATAGTCACCTAGTAATGGTCAAACTCATATCCTTCGCAATCATCCAACCAGAGATGGATAATATCATACTTTCCATGCTGATAGATATATTTCATCATGAACCGTCCGCCTTTGGGAATGTAGTGCACCTTCGAAATCATAAAGCTTCGATACCCGAGGGAAATAATTAATCGTAACCGTAAGCAGGCATGCTCTCCTCTTTCATAGAAGATATTTTTCATGCCTATATATGACTCAGATATAAGTCTTGATCTTAACAAACATTAATGTTTACGTTTTTGCTACTATACCTACTATGATTCTCTTTGGTACCTTCTCAAGATCCACTCAACCCTATTACAAGGGTCATTATCCCCTAACTTGAACCCCTCCCCTATTGGGAGTAGTAACAATCATTTTATCATTCTATCAATCCATATAATGACGACGTGGATACTCATACAAATTTGTCGTCCACGTCTCATTAGATCAGACCCCATATACACATTATCATCGCTTAATCTCTGACCTAGACAAAGAGAGATCTAGTTCCTGTAACATACTCTTTTAAGGTTCGATCCTACTTCCTATCTTAGACATATCAATGTCCAAGTCGTTGTAGTCTTGACCACAAAAGCAACCTTCACTGACAGATGAATCCGTTGTCCTACTCGTGTGACTTGCCATGTTGGTTAAATCCGTTTGGTGTAGAAAGGAATCAAGAAAACACATCCATCCGGTATCACTGCAAGTCTCAAACTCGATGCCATTTTCTAATAAATACTTTTTCTAGAATGTGTTTCGTAGAATTTTAACGCAACGTGAACCCTTGCCACAAATCGTGAAAGGCAATAGTTTATCATGAGATATCCTATATGTATATCAATCTCCCTAAACACATTAAAAAATGAGCTCCTTCTCGAGTCATATTGATGACTATATTAAAGCTCTAAATTGTCAACTGAATTTCGAGACGGAATTCTCTTGATAGGGGGAGAATGTGACAACGCCAATTTTCAAGTCAATATCCGTACATGTCCTAAACGCTTACATCTCATAAGTTTCTATTTTGCTTAATTTGCATTTATTAGGTCGTATAAAGTCTAGCCAAACCATACAATTCATTATCATGCATTCGCTAGTTTTAAGAAATTTCGATACGTATATGAAAGTTAACCCGACAAACCCGAATGCTGGTGACAAATTTTTATAAAACCAAAACAACATCCAAATACTCCAATATATAAACTTAGTATATATAGATACTCAAGTCGAAGAACTTATAATCTACGACAATGTAATTACAGAATGTTGTATTAAGCGAACATCTTAAAATAATAATAATAATAATAATAATAATAATAATAATAATAATAATGGAGTGTAAACTTGGAGGAGCGTTCACACTATTGATAACGACTCTATTGATATACATGAAATAATAAGAAATAAATAAATAAGCAAATATACTTTTAAATCATATATGAAATAATAGACTCCACCACTATTTCTTGTTCCTAAGTCCTTTTTCGTCTGGAACAAACACAATTACACTATATATTCATGGAACCATCAATTATTTGTTTAGCATCACGAAAGACAAACTTCCCAAATCACTTTATTATTTTAATAACAAATACATACTTTGGCCAACAAAAAGTCCCACACGTACACTCTTACAATTGGTTTTGGAGATAAAAAATAACACCTAACTATATTAGTCTAAATAGACCTCAAATATTATAAATCAAACCAAACTAATTAATATTATAAATCAAACCAAACTAATTCCAAACAACCCCCCCCCCCCATCCATTCCCTTGCTCGGCCGATTCCATCAAGAGGGGAACCCCCCCCCCCCCCCATCACTTGCTTTCACTATCCATTTCCCCATAAAGAGTTGTTAGGGGACATGCTCCTTATAATGCAACACATCTCCACCTTATCATATCACACTTTGCGCTTTCAAGTCACAAAGTATCGATCATTGTTTCCTTTGTACCGGCTCAAACACCACCACCTTATCCACATCCACCATTATATTATTTTACAAGTATCTTTCAAGAAACAAGTGCAAATTTCAAGCCTACAAGTGTTAGAAATGGTGATTCAATTGAAATGAAGCTAGAGTGTTGGTGGGAGCTCAAGATTTCTTCTCTTATTATTTTTATTACTTCCACTATCATTTGCGTAGGTGAGTTTCTACACCATAATATTTTATTCTCTGGTTAACATACAAGTCTTGAAATCTTGTATAATGGATCACCCGAAGATGTTACGCAATGGTTTTCTCTAACAAATCACTTCTTGTAAATACGAACACATCTAATATGTTGAGCCATAAGATGAAATGATATATGGATATTGAGACCCAAATTATGTTATATATAAAGTTAAACATGTTTATAAATCTCCAACCAATAGGTAAAACTATCGCACACCTAGAAACCATGTAAAAGTAGATTGAAAAGTACATCTAGAGAGAGAAAGTAAGCCGGTAGATTTTAGAAGTGAATTGACAAATTCACAAGTCGGTCTATACTTAATCAAAGGTCATGAGTTTTGAAGCTAACATAAACTACTCGGAGTCTAGTTTCTAACCCAACTAGTTTCATGAAATTTGGACGAGTTTTGATACCATAAACTGACTTTGCAAAAATATATGTCAAAACTATCATTTTGTTAACAGATTTAGAGTCTCACTCAAGGACCCATAACTCATTCATATATAGTCCAAACGACATATTTCTTTTTGCAAAAGGTAATTTTATGTGTTAGGTTTAAAAAGTTGTACTCCCACTCTTCATGAAAATAAGTTTAGGTCAGTCAAATAACGGTTTTCCCATAATCTATCAATAAATTTCTTTGTACGAACCTTGTCTACTAATAAATATGTTTGGACCCCTTATGCACCTCCAAAAATTATGTATCATAGTTAATGGAATCTAATACAAGTTAGAGTATGAGATAAAAATTTCAAATCAAAACAAGGTCGTTTGATACAAGAAAATACGGTCACTTTGCATCCTAAAATATCTAAGGAATCTATGAAGAATTTATGAACACATGAAATGATAAATACTAATTTTAAGCTATCTAACCCCAATATGAAGCATAGATGAAAACTTATGGACTAAAAATAGCATACTTAATATTTATAAACTTATATATATATATATATCAATCCAAAACATAGATGTATGATAAAACACATAAAGGAATCGCCGACATTTCATCGGGATACACGTTAACATTTTATACATACACTAACAAGTCTAACATATTGGGTGGACTTTATACAATATCAACTTGTAAGTTGATATTGTACTATGGGACTCTAATATCCGTAACTGATTAGGTCACGGTTAGGAGAAGTCTCACACTTGTTTTCGATATTGGCTAGCTATTTCGCTCGAAAATTCAAAGGTGAGTTCCACGGCCCCCTTTTACGGTTTTTAATGTTTTATAAACCTCAAGGGAGAAACATACTCAAACTCGTTTTTATACGGTGGTACAAGAAACACACTAATACTTGCTTTTATAAGGTAGTAAAAGAACCGTATGCATACGCGCTTGTTTTTGAAAAACGTATTTATAAGAAACGTATTGTTATCTACCTCACTATACGTTAATAATAAATGAAAACCAAAATTATGTAATACATGGGTTGTTTCGTTAAGACCCAGTATTGTTATATAACCATTAACTATCTCAGGTCGTTGGATATATCGATAGTACTATTGGGCCCGACAAGCCCCATTCACCGTTGGTCACTCCAACATTGTTATTCGTGTGAATGTTTATTGTCCAAACATCGTTGTGGAAACTCGTATGTTTCTGGTTTGGTTATAGGCTCTTGTTATTACATATCATTCGTATGTTTTTCAAGCTTACGAATAGGTCGTCATATTTCATTTATGTTCGTACATCATATAAATACATATATGTATCATTTTCAAGGATACGTATTCATACATGAAGACCACGTTCATATCATTTTCAAGGATACACTTTCATACATTATGGCCATGTTTATGTCGTTTTCAAGGAGACGTTTTCATACATGATGGCCACGTTCATGTCATTTTTAGGGATACGCTTTCATACATTTTGGCCACATTCATATCATTTTCAAGGGTACGTTTTCATTCATTATGGCCATGTTTATACTGTTTTCAAGAGTAAATATTTCATACGTTATGGCTACGTTTAAGGGAAACAATTTAAAGCTATTACAACATATACATTATTAATATTTTTATGGGAAATGCTTTTACATTATGGCTACAAAACATGTGAACTCATCAACCTCTTGTTGACACTTTTAAGTTTGTATTTCAGGTTGTTAAGGCACAACCGTACAAGTGGAAAACATCATAGGAAAACATGCACACAAGATTCAGATACAAATTTCAAAGTATTTTAGTTGCATAACCCCAATATTGGGTCATATGAGTGAAATCTTAGAAACCATGTCTTTTCATAAATTTTTTAATACTGAAACTTGATTTTAGGATGTAAACTCTGAATTTTAATCAACGCATCCAATTGTGTTTCTGTTTGCGATAATCATATGCTTTGACATCCATGTTCGTCGCCCCTTTCGCGATTCCGCTGAGGCGGGATGTGACATTTGAGTTCCCCATGAAAGGCTAAAGATTTACTTTTTGCAAAAGTAGGGGTCAAAAATTCAACAAGATCGACATATTTTTTGTGAATCAAGAGTTTGTTGGTAAGTGGTCTGACTCCTCCTTCATGGCCCTTCCTCGTTACTTGTCGAATCATTCACCTATCATTTTAATCTTTAATCCTCTTGATTACGGGCCCTGCCCTTTTAGATTATATAACTTCTGGATGGATAAAAGTTTGAAAAAGTGGTTGTGGATGCGTGTTCCTCTTTTAGCTTTGTGGGTGACCTAGATGTGTTTCTAGCTGAAAAGTTTAAGCATATTAAATTCTTTCTTAAACAGTGGGTGAAGCAACATCATGAGAAGGAGAATGAATGTTTTGAGGCAGCCTTGAACACACTAGCTGAGATGGATGATATTATGGTTGGTAGATCTTTACAGAAGGAGGAGGAGTGGATAAGACTAGAATGTTTGAAAGAGCTTTTAGATATCGAGTCATTTAAGACAAAAGATTTACAATAGAAAGAGAGGACAAGGTGGGCTTCCTTTGGAGATGCTAATTCAACCTTTTTCAATCGGGTGGTTAAACACAAAAAATTGTCAAACTAGATACATGGTCAATCAATCAATCAATCATGCCCAGTAAAATCCCACCGACAGCAAAGCTATAAGTAGGGTCTGGGGAGGGTGGGATGTAGGCACACCGTACCTCTATCCAAAGGAATAAAGAGGTGGCTTTCAGAGAGACCCTCGGCTCTAAGTACATGTGTATGAAGCAAAATAAAGGAAATCAAAGTTTAACAGTTATATAAAAACTACTACTAATTATAATAATATTAATAATAAGATCACAGTTTAACAGCTATATAAAAGCTAATAATAATTATAATAATAATAATAATAATGATATATGTAAGGGAAATACCATTATGGTATGTGACCTAAATAAGTTAAGTCTAAGGCCTAAGGTATTCAATTCTCTCTAAAAATCCTTAACTTTAATTCTACTTCTCCACGAATTCCTATCCTCAACCATGTCCTCGGAGAGGTTTAGGTCTATCAAATCATGCCTAATCCTCTCATCCCAAGTCAATTTCGGTCGTCCTCTACCCCTCCTCCCCTCTATAGTAATGTTTTCTACGGATCTAACAGGATTCGTCGTCTGTCTTCTCTTTACATGTCCAAACCATCTCAATCTCCACTCTCTTATCTTGTCTGCTATGTTCGCCACCCCTAATCTCTCGCGAAACACATCGTTTCTTATTCGGTCTAGCCTTGTGTGCCCACACATCCAACGTAGCATTCTCATTTCTGCTACCTCCATCTTCCGTACTTGTGCCTTCTTGATGGCCCAACAATCTGTTCCATATAGCATTGCAGGTCTAACTGCCACCCTATAGAATTTTCCCTTTAGTTTAGTCGGGAAACTCTTGTCGCACAATATACTTGTGGCTGCTTTCCATCTACACCATCCTACCTGAACTCGGTGGGTCACATCACTGTCAAATTCCCCATCGCTCTGTACAAATGATCCTAAATACTTGAACTTCGTTACCTGCGGGACCACCTACCCTTCAATTGTGATATGTGTGTCTTCATTGTCGTTTATCCCACCAAAATCACAGTGGAGGTACTCCGTCTTAGATCGGCTAATCTTTAAACCTTTTGTCTCTAAGGTTGTTCGCCACTCCTCAAGCCTCATGTTTAGATCTTGTTTTTTCTCAGCAAGTAACACAATATCGTCTGCGAACATCATGCACCACGGGAGAGTCCCCTGAATCGACTTTGACAACTCATCCAAGACTACTGCAAAAAGGAACGGGCTCAACGCTGACCCCTGGTGAAGACCTACCTCTACAGAAAAGAAATCAGTATCCCCCACTGGCGCACGGACACTTGTTTCACTCCTGGTATACATATCCATAATTATCTCTATGTATTTCCTGGGTACTCTTCTACCCTCCAAGCACTCCCAGAGCACCTGTCGTGGCACACTGTCGTAGGCCTTTTCTAGGTCAATAAACACCATATGTAGATCACGCTTCTTCTCCTTATACTTTTCCATTAATCTTCTTATAAGGTGTATTGCCTCTGTGGTGGAACGCCCCGGCATGAAGCCAAATTGGTTGACCGTAACCTGAGTTTCTCGTCTAAATCTAACCTCAATCACTCTTTCCCATAGCTTCATAGTATGACTTAGTAGTTTGATTCCTCGGTAGTTACCAAAACATTGGGCGTCTCCTTTGTTCTTATAGATAGGAACTACAACGCTGCTCCTCCACTGGTCTGGCATCTTACCTGATTTGAGAATACTATTGAACAGAGTAGTTAACCACATGACTCCTTCCTCCCCCAGACACTTCCACACCTCGATGGGTATGTTGTCTGGGCCAACCGCCTTAGACCTTCCCATCCTCCTAAGTGCATCCTTCACCTCTTCTCGTGTGATCCGTCGGCAGTAGCAGTGTAACATCCTAAAAATTTTAATGATGAATAAAGGAAGTTATGTTTAGTGATTTCGCGTAATTAATTAATATCGGGTAGGGAGCGGGTCTTGGACGTGGATTAATTGAGATGGGTTAAATGAGAATGGGATTTCAGGGATATAAATACCCCCAAAATCCCAAAATATCTTCATTTTCACCAAACTCCCTAACACCCCAAAACACACACACACACCACAGGCATACCGCCGCCGGCCGGCCGAGCCAAGGGAAGAGTCGGGCAGGTCCGAGAGAGAGCGATTAGTGTACTAGCAAGTAAACGAGATCCAAACAAGCCCAAAAAGGTATGATTCTTGATCTTTGAAGTTTAAAGATCCAAGCTTTTTTAGTGTATAAGCGACCGAAAATGGTCGGGAAGCGTAGTGGGTGATATTGAACCATAGCAAGGGTGTTAAAATCGCTCAAAATGCTGGAAGGAAACCGAACAGCGGCTGTCTGGGCAACTTCGCCTGCATCTGGGCAACTTCGCCTTCAAAGCGATGAACTTCGCCTGCAAGCTAAGTTCGCCTGATGAACTTCGCCTGCAAGCTAAGTTCGCTTGATGACAACTTCGCCTAAAGCTAAGTTCGCCTAAGGTTTAACTTCGCCTAAAGCTAAGTTCGCCTAAGGTTTAACTTCGCCTAAAGCCAAGTTTGATTAGGAAGTAAACTAAAAATCTAATGAAAAATGTGTTAAGACAGTTAATGGAAATAAAATTTTTCCAAGCTGACCTGGCAGCTCGACCCCAGCCAGGGGCTCTGCCCCTTGGACCCTGCTAGGGGCTGCCGCCCCTAGACCCCGCTGCCAGGGGCGCTGCCCCCCGGACCCCCCATGCTCTTTGACCACGTGCTCTTCGTCCTATAAATCCGCTAGTCTTCCATTCTTCACCAACATGCTCTTTGACCACGTGCTGA
Organism: Bidens hawaiensis; assembly: GCF_021521415.1. Lineage (NCBI taxonomy): Eukaryota > Viridiplantae > Streptophyta > Magnoliopsida > Asterales > Asteraceae > Bidens > Bidens hawaiensis. The sequence goes on along the minus strand of NW_027491364.1, from coordinate 5,518 downwards.
TAGTCACTCACTGGCGAACAAAGCGGTAGACCAGGTCTAGATACCGTTGTTATTATTTAAACGTCAATCTTCTAGAGAGTTCATCCAGAATCAGCTATGTTGAATTAGGATCCTGGATCCATGCTCCAGCTAAAGGTTGTCTTGTGAGGATAATTGATGCAAGTTCGTCTTACAGTTGATATACCTGTCTAACACATCACCATACTAAACGCAATCATTAGTTAACAAACAATACCGAGGATCGTCGATCCTTTATATCCTGATGTATATTTCAAAGATAAACTATCCATAAGACAGTCAAGGATAAAGGATCCTCAGTATAAAAATCGTGACCTAACATAGGCGATGTTAGTTAGTAAGCGAAGTTAGGGACAACTTTGCAAGCATGTTTGGCGAAGTTGTCGAAATCTATATAAACTAACTTTGGCCGTAGGTTTTGTAAGTTTTTTGTCATAACTTCAGGACGCCATCTTTTCTTATTGGTTACGAGCACTGAGTTGCTAATAACAATTAAGTACTTTGTTTACGTGTTTGTTCTTTATACGTTTTTGATTCGTTCTTTCGTATAAACACTCGTAATCTTTTACTGGGATTCCGCACCCTCTGTGTACGAGATACTCCTGTGTAGATCCGGCTGGGAACCTACATATTTAGCCCTAATTAATTTTTTGCATTCAACAATGTTGCTTAATGAACACTTTAGAATCTTTAATCTAGAGGATACTCTGATAACCATGCAAGATGGATTATCAATACGGGTGCACACGTAATCATAATATACAATGCATGCGAAACCTGGTAAACTTCGTGGTTCAAATACGATGTTCATATCAATTCACAATCATATATTTGTTACCTTAATAAATATCTAATAGAATAACCATAACAATACCCAACAGTGAGTTGACCCGCCGTCGTGTATTCAAAATGTCTAGCATTTCACTTCATAATCGTAAACGATCAAACCCGGAAACCTTAGTTACAAGACATTTTAGGAGACACAATACAAATTTATTTTCGTCCGGGCCACTAACATCTAAGCCGATATCCAAACACTCATCACATATTACATCGCTCATGAAGTCACAAAAATAAGAATTATTCATTCTAATCTACAACATCAATACTACAAAATATGTCCATTGGTTGGGTACGAGATGTTTTGTGTGTTCCGGATATCACCCCATCAAGTATTTATAAAGAATTAGTAAGCATACAAGCATTGGAATAATTCAGGCGATGCACAAGTGACGCCGTATGAGGTGGTACGATGGAAATATTCTCATTCCTTCTATGGACGGAGTCGCATCCCTTGGAACAAAAAAAAAACTTTTCGTGTATTCTTCTACACGATTATTATCAACGATCTCAAAATAACAGTGGAAATGACCTTCTAATTCTAATGTGACGTGCCTTCGATCAAATTCCAAGTAATAAGCAGGCTCAAGTAACTTAATGTCTTTCCTAAACTTAATTCATTTTCGTGATACTCATGCATTTTGTGACATTGACGATAATCGTGAACTAGGTTTCCTTTTTCAATGGCCTATCATATACTATTGCAAAATTCGCCAAGTAGATTGATTATCCATTGATGCCCATAGACTGACTACCTATAGGACAATCTCACAAAAATAACCCATTTCATTCTAGCATCCCATACTAATAACTATGTGTGATTTTTTTGGTCTCGAATCTAGCATTGTTTAAGAATTTTCACTTCAAACGTTATATGGATGTCAAGACCTAATCCCTTACAATTTACAACTCAAGAAATTTTAAACATATACTTTGAGTGAAAACCAATAATTATTACATATATTTTAGTAAAATATTATTAAAAATATGGGTCATGTAGTTGAATGTTTCAAGAAACATAAACCGCCATAACATTTCAAATTCTGCTGCCATTTCGTTTTCCTCCTGTTCTACATCTTTGCCGCCAATCCTTATGGTCGTTGAATCACATATTAGTTTCATAGTTATCGCTTGGCCTACACACATCATTCGTGTAATAAAACACTAGTTTTTGCGACACACAAATTTTCACATTGTTCCTATATTAACATCTTATAGGTTAATTTGACAATCACTGATACGACTACCTTATATTATTGTTGATTCCACATGGTAGCACAACGAGAGTATGAGAAAATCGTCCTTAAAATACATACTCCGTATCACCAATCTGGAAAAAGATCCGAGATTACCTAGCCATCACAAACTTCCATTACATTCCAACTACATCTTTACTTTGTACAACTAGATTCACTAACATGATTTTAGGAGTAGGCACTCGACAAGCTACTATTAAGAGATCCTATGTTAGATCTTGACTACTATTTCGTACATATTCGATGAATGGGTAGACATTCATACTAGTAAAATCATTTGTTTGATAGTCACCTAGTAATGGTCAAACTCATATCCTTCGCAATCATCCAACCAGAGATGGATAATATCATACTTTCCATGCTGATAGATATATTTCATCATGAACCGTCCGCCTTTGGGAATGTAGTGCACCTTCGAAATCATAAAGCTTCGATACCCGAGGGAAATAATTAATCGTAACCGTAAGCAGGCATGCTCTCCTCTTTCATAGAAGATATTTTTCATGCCTATATATGACTCAGATATAAGTCTTGATCTTAACAAACATTAATGTTTACGTTTTTGCTACTATACCTACTATGATTCTCTTTGGTACCTTCTCAAGATCCACTCAACCCTATTACAAGGGTCATTATCCCCTAACTTGAACCCCTCCCCTATTGGGAGTAGTAACAATCATTTTATCATTCTATCAATCCATATAATGACGACGTGGATACTCATACAAATTCGTCGTCCACGTCTCATTAGATCAGACCCCATATACACATTATCATCGCTTAATCTCTGACCTAGACAAAGAGAGATCTAGTTCCTGTAACATACTCTTTTAAGGTTCGATCCTACTTCCTATCTTAGACATATCAATGTCCAAGTCGTTGTAGTCTTGACCACAAAAGCAACCTTCACTGACAGATGAATCCGTTGTCCTACTCGTGTGACTTGCCATGTTGGTTAAATCCGTCTTGGTGTAGAAAGGAATCAAGAAAACACATCCATCCGGTATCACTGCAAGTCTCAAACTCGATGCCATTTTCTAATAAATACTTTTTCTAGAATGTGTTTCGTAGAATTTTAACGCAACGTGAACCCTTGCCACAAATCATGAAAGGCAATAGTTTATCATGAGATATCCTATATGTATATCAATCTCCCTAAACACATTAAAAAATGAGCTCCTTCTCGAGTCATATTGATGACTATATTAAAGCTCTAAATTGTCAACTGAATTTCGAGACGGAATTCTCTTGATAGGGGGAGAATGTGACAACGCCAATTTTCAAGTCAATATCCGTACATGTCCTAAACGCTTACATCTCATAAGTTTCTATTTTGCTTAATTTGCATTTATTAGGTCGTATAAAGTCTAGCCAAACCATACAATTCATTATCATGCATTCGCTAGTTTTAAGAAATTTCGATACGTATATGAAAGTTAACCCGACAAACCCGAATGCTGGTGACAAATTTTTATAAAACCAAAACAACATCCAAATACTCCAATATATAAACTTAGTATATATAGATACTCAAGTCGAAGAACTTATAATCTACGACAATGTAATTACAGAATGTTGTATTAAGCGAACATCTTAAAATAATAATAATAATAATAATAATAATAATAATAATAATAATAATAATAATAATGGAGTGTAAACTTGGAGGAGCGTTCACACTATTGATAACGACTCTATTGATATACATGAAATAATAAGAAATAAATAAATAAGCAAATATACTTTTAAATCATATATGAAATAATAGACTCCACCACTATTTCTTGTTCCTAAGTCCTTTTTCGTCTGGAACAAACACAATTACACTATATATTCATGGAACCATCAATTATTTGTTTAGCATCACGAAAGACAAACTTCCCAAATCACTTTATTATTTTAATAACAAATACATACTTTGGCCAACAAAAAGTCCCACATGTACACTCTTACAATTGGTTTTGGAGATAAAAATAACACCTAACTATATTAGTCTAAATAGACCTCAAATATTATAAATCAAACCAAACTAATTAATATTATAAATCAAACCAAACTAATTCCAAACAACCCCCCCCCCCCATCCATTCCCTTGCTCGGCCGATTCCATCAAGAGGGGAACCCCCCCCCCCCCCATCACTTGCTTTCACTATCCATTTCCCCATAAAGAGTTGTTAGGGGACATGCTCCTTATAATGCAACACATCTCCACCTTATCATATCACACTTTGCGCTTTCAAGTCACAAAGTATCGATCATTGTTTCCTTTGTACCGGCTCAAACACCACCACCTTATCCACATCCACCATTATATTATTTTACAAGTATCTTTCAAGAAACAAGTGCAAATTTCAAGCCTACAAGTGTTAGAAATGGTGATTCAATTGAAATGAAGCTAGAGTGTTGGTGGGAGCTCAAGATTTCTTCTCTTATTATTTTTATTACTTCCACTATCATTTGCGTAGGTGAGTTTCTACACCATAATATTTTATTCTCTGGTTAACATACAAGTCTTGAAATCTTGTATAATGGATCACCCGAAGATGTTACGCAATGGTTTTCTCTAACAAATCACTTCTTGTAAATACGAACACATCTAATATGTTGAGCCATAAGATGAAATGATATATGGATATTGAGACCCAAATTATGTTATATATAAAGTTAAACATGTTTATAAATCTCCAACCAATAGGTAAAACTATCGCACACCTAGAAACCATGTAAAAGTAGATTGAAAAGTACATCTAGAGAGAGAAAGTAAGCCGGTAGATTTTAGAAGTGAATTGACAAATTCACAAGTCGGTCTATACTTAATCAAAGGTCATGAGTTTTGAAGCTAACATAAACTACTCGGAGTCTAGTTTCTAACCCAACTAGTTTCATGAAATTTGGACGAGTTTTGATACCATAAACTGACTTTGCAAAAATATATGTCAAAACTATCATTTTGTTAACAGATTTAGAGTCTCACTCAAGGACCCATAACTCATTCATATATAGTCCAAACGACATATTTCTTTTTGCAAAAGGTAATTTTATGTGTTAGGTTTAAAAAGTTGTACTCCCACTCTTCATGAAAATAAGTTTAGGTCAGTCAAATAACGGTTTTCCCATAATCTATCAATAAATTTCTTTGTACGAACCTTGTCTACTAATAAATATGTTTGGACCCCTTATGCACCTCCAAAAATTATGTATCATAGTTAATGGAATCTAATACAAGTTAGAGTATGAGATAAAAATTTCAAATCAAAACAAGGTCGTTTGATACAAGAAAATACGGTCACTTTGCATCCTAAAATATCTAAGGAATCTATGAAGAATTTATGAACACATGAAATGATAAATACTAATTTTAAGCTATCTAACCCCAATATGAAGCATAGATGAAAACTTATGGA
>NW_027491363.1:0-37117 GCF_021521415.1 Bidens hawaiensis | reverse complement strand
TAATGTGCCGCCAAGAGAGTTAATGACGGGTTGCTATATTTAGAAAGAATAATGTTTGTTAAGGCGGAATCAATAACAAACAAGGGTAGTTGCAATGAATAATCAAAGGTAGAAAGCCACACACAGGATTCACTCAAAATATTTCCATCTATATAATTTTCATCATACAAAGTGGATAATCGATTTAGGGTTTTAGGAATCCTAGGACAGCCGTCACACGATATTCTCTCTCACATGATTGTGTTTGTCTATCCTTATTCGTGAATATCGTGTCTCGTGTGTATTTGTCTCTCTCTCTTGCTCATTGCCCTAAACATTTATTTATAGGCCTGCCAACCTAGGACAACTGTCATTCCTTCTAGAAACCTCTAAATACAACGTACATATTCAAATTACATATTCAAAATAAACTAAGTGTAAAACAAGTCTTCCGGGTAGGCTTTTTCATAAATCTTCATTTTCCGAGTACGTTGTGTACTCTGCCATCTTTCAGGATTTGGTAACATAGAAGTATGCCTGGGTTCAGTTTCCGGGTAGACTTTGCTTGAAGATCCGGGTAGACTTCAGTCTTCTTGACTTTGCAGACTTTGCCCGACAAACCCTTACGAGCAACCTTGTTCTTTAATGATCCATTTCAACTTTTTGCTAAAATAACTTATTAGCAAAGTGTACTCGGGAGAATAATACCTTGCTTGAGTTGAACCTTGCCGATGTTACTTAGAGATATTCCATTTTCATCAAGCCTACTTGGACCTATTTATTAATGAATACCTTGCCCGGTCTTCCAATCACTTGGCTTCTTGGACTTGGTTAACCAAACCTTACTCGAAAGGGTAATATACTTGGCTCTGAAGAACAAACTTGCTTGATAAAGTGAACCTTGCCCGGATTTACATAAACTAGTGTACCTTGCCCGGCAATGCACTAATTTGCAAACCCTGCTCGGATATCCACTAAAGAAGACTTCTTGAAGTAAACCTTGCCCGATAGACAAAAATCATACCCGGCTAAGTAAAACCTTGCTCGGATGTCTAAGGTTGTGCCCGAGATCCATACTTAGCGAATTCTGAGGAGGTTGAGAAGATTCCATCTTCCATATACTTCATTCTGGTCAAATCTTTGACTCACAATCTCCCCCTTATGTCAATTGTTTGACTCAACAATAAGAATAATCCCCTTTACGCCTTAGAGAGTTTTTGATTAGAGAGGCTGTGAGGCAAATTAGTCTTTGGGTACCTTAGCATAGTTAGGTTAGGTGAGACCGGGGAGGTGATCCGAACCATTAAACCGTTGAGCTTTACATGATATTTAGGGTTCTTAGGTATTGTTAGTGAGACGGGAGTTGATCTAGCGTACTTTAGTTATTCCTTAACTTTCATCTTTTTAGAATACGGTACCATCATAAATCCACTTCCGAGAGTTTACGAGTTGACTAGTAGGATTCCTTGCCTAGGTAGTTGTTCTCCCTATTTGAGTTCTAAGCCGCTTGTTCGTGTCAATTTTTGTTTAAATATTATTTAATTTTTAGTTAATAATTATAAAAGACAAAAATCAATTTATCAATTAATTTAAGTTTTAGTCAGAGTCTAGTTTAGATGTCGTTAGTATCCTTTGGGTTCGATATCCGGACTTCGTTAGGCTTTACTACAGTTGATAGGTACACTTGCCTGTCTAGTGGTCTAGTATTAGGTGCATGTACCATCTGAGAGGATGAGTTTGGTGATGAGTTAGTGGGTTTTACCAGTTATGAAGAACATGAAGAATTTGGACCCTATTGGCGATCTTATCTATTTAGAAAAACTAATCATGGGGAAGCCAATAATGGAGATCAAACGTCACCAGAAGATGAAAAAGAAGAGGAAGTGGCAAAGGAGGATGATCAGAATAAGGTGGTAGTTGATTCGCCACATCATATAAAGGTTGGCAAGTCTGCGGATGAACTAGATAGTGGATCGACACCGAAATCGATAAAGCCACAGAAGATGGAGCGAAAGTGCGTGGAGTCGACATGTTTTGAGGGTTCAAATATGGTTCATTAAGAATTATAGGACAACACTAAAATGCAAGAATAACCGTTTTCCTCATTATATGTCACGTATTAGGTTTGGTCCAGGTAAGTTTAAGTATTGTGGTCCGACCCGTTTGAATATATTAAATTACTTTTTAGTTTGACTATGTGTTATTTGATTAAATATGTTATTTGATCAAATTCAAAAACTAAAAATAAATTTAAAAAAGTTTTAAAAAATATTTAAAAAAATTTCAAAATATGTCCCATAAATTTATTGAATTTTTTTGCAAATAATGGAAAATGATAGAAAATTTGAGATTGGTCCTTTAAAACTATTATTATATATGAGATTAAATAAAGATTGGGGGTAGGCCCAACTAGTCTTGAAATGTTTCCCTTGATATTATTAATATACTTATGAATCATAAACCTTGTGGGTTCTCGTCTTGAGAGAGGATAGTGAAGCTAAAAATTCGATAAGGCATAAAAAGTATTACTGTATTCTAACTACCTGAAGTGGTGAGAATTAAATGCACTTAAAATTAGCACACCACTCGGTTTTATGAAAGTAAATAATGAGTTGTTTATACGAGCTTTAGTCAATAGTTATATTTTTTTTAGGTTAAAAATGCTAAGTGCACAAAAAAAAGAAAAAAAAAGTATGGTTTGAAAGTGTATTCCGAAAAGTTGGTCCGAAAAGCAAAATAGAATGAGAAAGTTATGTATAGTAAAATGCCAAAGAAGCATTCTCAAAAACAGAAAAAGAGGCCAAAGTGCACATACTAGACGGGACTGAGAGTTTACGTGTTAACAAGGGGATGGTGACTCTGAGGATACATTATTGGGACTCAAGGTTTTTAGTCAATAAATATTTTTAGGGAATAAATAGGAAAAAAAGTCCAATAATAATTAGGATATGCTCGTACGACCTCACTTGACCTTTCATCCATCTAAATTCCACCTAAGTGGATTTTCTTCTTACCATTAAAGGGTTTTTGCTTACGGTGATAGGTTGATCCAGTCTTTTCAACCCGGTTTAAAATTGTCTTGATTATGCTTCAGAAGGGGGTAAGCAGATCTGTAACTCTTTAGGTGTGAGACCCTTAGATTTATTGATATAACTTGAACTTAATTGTTAAATATGATTGATGCTTGAGAGGCTGGAGGTTGGGTTTAAGTGGACAACAATATCGGCATTTGCGTTAATTTGTGCTTAAAAGATAAACTATATGTCTCGAATTTTGATTCCATTGCAAAATAACTTTTTCAGGAACGAAAAAGTTTAGTGTGGGAATATTTGATATGGTATAAAATATACATAATATTATATAAACATTTTCCATACTTCAAGTACTTTGAGCCAGGTTTTTATTGAATATACTTCTATTTGACAAATATTTAGATATTAAAAGTTTCAAATGAAAACGAGCTTTAAACTATGGATGAAGTCTCATGTACTTATTTTATAGGTATTTTGGTTTAATTGAGTTCAGTCTAAATATTTGGGAGTACAATCAATACTGCATAATAAATAAATAATAAAAATAAATAAAAAATACAGGGACATGGAATGATGTTGAGTTTAATTCTCATAACAACTTAATATTTACAAAGTTAACTATTATAATTATTCGTGGTCTTGGAATATTATATAACATATAGATTGAGTTATTTTTTGATCAGTTATTTAGTTTCTTTTTGACAGCAAAGAAAAAATTAGTAGAAGATATGGGCTGAATAATGTAATCGTTGTTTGAGGCCACCACAAATAACAAGGACTTAATATTAATCACAGTTATTGGGCCAATCACTTTAGTGGGGTCCAAACTAAAATTTGTGTCGGCTACGTGAGGGATAATAAATATAAAGCAGATTATGAGGGGTTTTGTGGATAGAAAGTAGTGGACGGAGAGAACCATAGAAGCAATAGGATCAGCTAACAGAAGGTTTGAAGGCAGGTCACGAAGTCAAGGAGGGGTGCCTTTTGGTCAGCTACTACCGTCCGAAGACGAGAAAAGAAATATAAAAACAACAGGAGACTCCACACTAGAATTATAAAAGAATCATTGAAGCAAGTCAACTTATTTTATTATTCGATGAGCCATATTAATTGTTTTATCTTTGTTACATCGATGATTATTATGATGGTTAACATTTATACTACCTGGTTTTGGATGAATACTTTTTAGACTCATTTTATTTTCGGTCCTTGGATTAATATTGATTGGTTCATGCTTTGGTAAAGTTTTAATTTTATTTGGGTGTGATGCATATGCGTATTTGGTATTAATTTATTATCAGTTATTGTTCCATATGCGTCTTTGAGAATGTCTTTCATGTATGGATGCATATTAGGTTGTTTACTGTGTGTTTACAACTAGTTTATGGTATATTTTAGCGTATTCCATAGGAACGATAATTGAGAGTTTAGAGATACCTTATATTCTGTCATTTGAGAGACCGGGAGGTAATTAAGTGTCGTCTGTTTTGGTCTTTTACGGGTTTACGTAGTGTTTGCACGGGAGTGGAATTACCCTTGATTCCTTTAGATTCTTACAGATCCGAATTATAACCAAATTTAATAAGAATACCCCTATACTCCTTAGAGAGTTTGTGATTAGAGAGGCCGGGAGGGCAATTTAGTCTTTGGGTACCTTAGCATAGTTAGGTTTGGTGAGACCGGGAGGTGATCCGAGCCATTCAACCGTTGAGCTTTACATGATATTTAGGGTTCTTAGGTATTGTTGGTGAAACCGGGAGGTGATCTAGCATACAGTTATTCCTTAACTTTCATATTTTTAATACGTAACCAATCATAAATCCACTTCCGAGAGTTTACGAGTTGACTAGTTGGATTCTTTGCCTAGGTAGTTGTTCTCCCTATTTGAGTTTTAAACCGGTTGTACGTGTCAGTTTTAGTTTAAGTATTATTTAAATTATAGTTAATAATTAAAAAATCAAATAAATCAATTTGTTTAAGTTTTTTTAGTCAGAGTCTAGTTTAGATGTCGTTAGTATACTTTGGGTTCGATATCCGGACTTTATTAGGCTTTACTACAGTTGATAGCTACACTTGCATGTCTAGTGGTCTAGCATTAGGAGAGTCTAGATTTATAAATTTAAAACTAGAGTGTCTAGGTTAGGTTAGGTTTTTAATAGAACGGCGCCGAAATCTTGATGTGCAAAACGGTATATTAAAAACCTAACCTAACCTAGACACTCTAGTTGTAAATTTATAAATCTAGACTCTCCTAATGCTAGACCATTAAACAGGCAAGTGTACCTATCAACTGTTGTGAAGCCTAATGAAGTCCAGATATCGAACCCAAAGGATACCAACGACATCCATACTAGACTCTGACTAAAAACTTAAATAAATTGATTTAATTGATTTTGTCTTTTTTTAATTATTAACTATAAATTAAATAATATTTAAACTAAAACTGACACGAACAAACGGTTTAGAACTCAAATAGGGAGAACAACTACCTAGTCAAGGAATCCTACTATTCAACTCGTAAACTCTCGGAATTGGATTTATGATTAGTACCGTATTCTAAAAATATGAAAGTTTAGGAATAACTAAAGTACGCTAAATCACCTCCCGGTCTCACCAACAATACCTAAGAACCCTAAATATCACGTAAAGCTCAACGGTTAAATGGCTCGGATCACCTCCCAGTCTAACCTAACCTAACTATGCTAAGATACCCAAAGACTAAATTGCCTCCCGGCCTCTCTATTCACAAAACTCTCTAAGGCGTAAAGGGGTATTCTTATTAAATTTGGTTATAACTCGGATCTGTAAGAATCTAAAAGAATCTAGGGTAACTCACTCCCGTGCAATCACTACCTATACCCGCAAAAGACCAAAACATACGACACTTAATTACCTCCCGGTCTCTCAAGTGACAGAATATAATGTATCTCTAAACTCTCAATTATCGTTCCTATGGAATACTCTAACAATATACCATAAACTAGTTGTAAACACACAGTAAACAAACTAGTATGCATCCATACATGAAAGACATTTACAAAGACGCATATGGAACAATAACTGATAATAAAATAATACCAAATACGCATATGCATCACAACCAAATAAAATAAAAACTTTACCAAAGCATGAACCAATCAATATTAATCCAAGACCGAAAATAAAACGAGTCTAAAAAGTATTCATCCAAACCCAGGTAGTATAAAAGTTTAGCCAATCATAATAATCATCTATGAAACAAATATAAAACAATTAATATGGCTCATCGAATAATAAAATAAGTTGACATGCTTCAATGATTCTTTTATAATTCTAGTGTGGAGCCTCCTGTTGTTTTGATATTTCTTTTCTCGTCTTCGGACTGTAGCAGCTGACCAAAAGGGCGGCCCCCATTGACTTCGTCACCTGCCCTCAAACTTCTGTTAGTCGATCCTATTGTTCCTACGGTTCTCTCGGTCCACTACTTTCTTCAAACCCTCATAATATGCTTTTTATTTATTATCCCTCACGTAGCCGACACAAATTTTTAGTTTGGACACCACCAAAGTGGTTCGCCCAATAACTGTGATTAATATTAAGTGCTTGTTATTTGTGGTGACCTCAAACAACGATTACATTATTCAGCCCATATCTTCTACTAATTTTTCTTGGCTGTCAAATGAAACAAATAACTGATCAAAAAATAATTAAATATATATATATATATATCATATATTATTCCAAGACCACGAATAGTTATAATAGTTAACTTTGTAAATATTTAAGTTGTTATGAGAATTAAACTCAACATCATTCTATGTCCCTGTATTCTTTATTTATTTTTATTATTTATTTATTATGTTGTATTGGTTGTACTCTCAAATATTTAGACTGAACTCAATTAAACCAAATACAAATAAAATAACTACAAGAGACTACATCCCATAGTTAAAGCTCGTTTTCATTTGAAACTATTAATATCTAACTATTAGCAAAAAATAGAAGTATATTCAATAGAAACCTGGTTCAAAGTACTTGAAGTATGGGAAATATTTAAATAATATTATATATATTTTAGACCACATCAAGTGTTTTATGCCTTATGTCCAACGCTTGATGCAAAACTACTATCGAGCCGGGGGTCTCACCAGAAGCAGCCTCTCTATTCCTATAGGGTTGAGGTAAGGCTGTCTACATTCTACCCTCCCGAGACCCTACCATAGCTTTATTATTGGTGGTATTTACTGATGACGGTGATGGTGACGATCACGATGACGATGATGACTCAGATGGAACAAACTTGACACTGTCAACCAGAACCCTTTACAAGTTAACTCGAACATTACAAGACCCCTTAACACACTTGTCTATCAGTTTCAAACACACCCATTTCGTTAATTCCTCTCAACACCCTCTGTGTGACCAAATTGGAACTCGTCTTCGCGCCCAGGTGTTCAATCAAGCCTGCTACCCGTCAATTCGGCATCACCTAGGCATCATTTTATGTTAACTCAACTCGTCTGATCACCGTGGTGAAAACCCCTCTGCCAATTTCCATGAACGGGGGCATTTCGTATATCAATTTGAGAATTTGAAAACAAGGGTTCTTGAGGATTTAAGGATAGTCAGAACTGGTGTATATATTTAATTCAAAGCAAACTTTTAATGCATTAAAAGATATAAAATAGACAGGTTAGAAAAATGTACTAAAATGACAAGTTTTAGAAACGTGAAGTAGCTATTTGTAAAAAATTCAAAAACGGTTCTAAAATTGCGTATTGAACAAAACACAAGAACCAAAATGTCACTTAACACTAAAAAAATATTAAATTTACTTATATATAAACTGTATTTGCGTATAAGAGAGGGAATAGCATACAAGGTGTTTTTCTATCTATAGAGGCAGACTTTACCCCCCCCCCCCCCCCAACCATTGTAACATTTGTCATTTTTCGGTTTAAATTGCATTTGTATTTGTATCAAAAACCCGACCCGTTTTGATCTTTCGGATTCGTCGTTATTAATAAAATGTTGCATTTTATGTTCGTTTATGTTTCACAAATTTCGGGTCAAGAAAACATCATTTTCGGTATGTTAAAACTCCTTTTAATGATGAAAAATGACTTAAAACAAACTTCAGGGACTATGATTATCAATTATCAAAAGCTTGTTTGACCATTTTAACCAATCACATGCAATTTTACCCCATATGAATAAACCATACTTCTACCACTATAAAAGCAATATCTCATGCACCATTTTGGTTGCTCTTTCTTCTCCAAATTCTCTCAATCTAAGATCCAAGTATCCATTATTCAAGTTCTTATAGTTTGACTCTTCAAGGTCAAACTAATACTAATCCTTATCTTTTTAACTATTTATTGTTACTTAAAGCTTGATGTTGCAATATATATATAATATACACCCTTTGTTTCCTTCGTCTTTCACTTCTCTGGTCACGGTCGGTTGAAGTGTCGTGCTACAAGGCAAAGCTAAATGGAGGACTAATATAGTCCTTGATAAAAACTTTAAGTTATGCTTTAATTTTGTTTATGCTTATTAATATTGTTTAGTCCTTACTTACTTTTAGTTTCCAAATCCTTTTTTTAATAGTTCAATGGTATTGGGTATGTGGCCACCATTTTCGGTTTCATCCCCAGTCAATAGCCGAACCAAAACCGAACTTTTGTTTAATACTTTATTGTTAACATATTGTATGAAAGATTTGAGTATCATTATTTTTAAGTTTATTTTAATGAGTTCTATGGTATTAGATATGTGGCAACCATCCTCAGTTTCATTCCGAGTCAAGGACCAAACCGAAACCGAACTCTTGTTTAAACACTTTATTTTAACATGTTGAATGTAAACTTGAGTATTATCATTTCTAAGTTATTTTAATAAAGTCCTATGGTATTAGGTATGTGGTAACCATCCTCAGTCTTATTCTGAGTCAAGGACCGAACCAAGACCGAACTAAACCGAGTTCACTTGCTTAAGACACACTAGTGCGTTTGGGCCACCGAATCTCATATTTGCTCTAAAACTATATTATAAACTAATTTTAATTGTTTTCTCAAAAAACTTGGTATGTTGGATCTAACTTGATCTTATAACAAGTTTGGACCGACAAAACCAAACACTCGCTTAACGGACGACGAGGTTCTTCTTAATAGAACTACACACTTGGTTAAGCTACTTTTGATTTCATTGAGTCATCTCATAACATTTAATACTTTGGAATATCGGCTTCGATATTGACCAATTATCAAGACTCGAACCGACAAATCCGAACACTTTTGAAATCTCGTTTTGGTATCTATTTAACTTTGCAATATTGCAATTGTACCCAAATATTTACTTAACAAAGATTAAGTAAAAATTAATGAATTATTATACCGAGACCCGACTTCGAGTAAACTTACATTTCAAAAATCATTACTTTAATTCCTTATGTATTTACATTTTAGCCTTCTAACTTTAATTATTTATGTTACTTGTCAAGTTATTTTACTTTAAAGCTTTCAAAACCATCTACTAACTCAAGACCCTGTTTATCTAGGTCTTGCCTGTGAACTTACCATTCCCCTGTTTTATCGCAAACTATCATTCAAGTTACTTATTTCATGTGAGTACATTTCATCCCCCATTTTCACTTTTATACTTTGGGGCTAACATGCATACTTATTCGAAAAAAGAATGATTTATAATACTCGATCCTCAAACCACAAACGTTAGGGTGTATAACACTAGGAATACTTGCTCTATTGTGTATTATATGATTCATATGCTTTACATGCACGAGTATTTATTTTTATATTGTTGTCGAGCCTCAATAAGTATGATCATACGCTCCCCTAACTACTTAGCCTTGTGCTAGTAGAATAGGGTCTTATTATCCGAGTATGTCGGTTGTTGCCGATTAGAAAGGATCCTCATTTAGTTATGATTTATATACCGCAATTGTTGCTTTTATTTATAGTTTCATATACGATTTGTGGATTTTGCCTCATATTATGTATACTCAAAACTATGAAATTTCTCACCATAATACGTGTTGACAAATATTATTTTATGCATTGTTACAAGTTTGATTATTACTTGATTTGGTGTTTGAAAACGCCATTCTATTTGATATCGCTAGGTTATTAGAAGAATGAACAATATATATTCTTATATTTGGTGATGTTATGTATGAACAAGATGTATTGCTTTTGTGATTGAATGAAATTAATGAGTTGTTTAAATGTTGTCACTTTAATAGTGTCTTGTGTTCATGGATAATCCATTGCACCCCGGCATGTTCTGCCGCCTTTGGTCGGGGAGTAACACCCATGAACTCCTAAAATTCATTATCATGCCTAGGGGTATTCAAAAGAATCCGTATCCGAATCTGAATCTGTATACGAATTATCCGAAAATTCGAATCCGAACTATCCGAAATTTTTGGAAATCCGAAATTTTGGATATCCGGGTTAAATTCGGGATCAGATCCTAATAGTAATATTAGAACTTTTCGGATATCCGAATTATCCGAAATATTAACTTAAATATTTTTTAACTTTTTTATAATATTCAAATACATATAATATTCAAATACATATGAATTGTTTTGAAACCCTTAGTTCGCCAACGCCGCTCCTCACTTTTTTCACATATCCAGCCTCCACTTCTCTGGTCTGCGACTCTCATCCTCTCCTAGCCGCCTCTGATGACCGACGGAAGGCGGTGGTGGAATCCGATAGTCTCGTCGCTTCCTCCTCTCCTCGTCTTCGACTCCGTCACTTTCCTCCACCTTCGCTTCCTTCTCCAGCCTCCGGTGTTCCTCCCTATGTTGGTGGTAGATGGTGGTGTTCTGAGTTTCTGAAGGTGGTGTTCCAAGTTTCCATATTAGGTAGACAACTAGAGAGTAGATCTGTTTATTGTTTATAGATATTCACATTTTGTTGATTTGTTATATATTGGTTTTAAGCTTTGATTTTTGATATGTAATTTTATTGATATATAATTTTGATGTGGAACATTTCTTTTCCAGACTTGTGAGAACCAAGACCCGATGCGGAAGCGTGTGAAATAGTGATAAATGATCTCGGATCTTGTATCGATCTACAAGATGTATTCACTCTTGAAATATCTAACTGACGGATGTGGAGAGTTTGATTCGATTAACAATCAAAATAGGATGAACAATTGCAATCGAAACACAAATAGATAGATGTAGTAGTATGATTCCATTAAACGAATGATTTACATGAAGAACTGTAACACCCCGTAACCGCAGCGGAAACGTAAACGGGGTGCGACAGACTCGTCTGATATCAACCACATTGCTTATAAAGAAAACTGAATACATTAATATACTTCAAAATTACATTATCTCGTATTTCATTACCGTCTAGGTGATACACACATCATACAATACGATACATAATTCTATTTATTATAATGTATCCTAACATTCCGCACGCAAATCTTACACACATCAAGCACTTAGCACGTAAGCAATCACTTCATCTTAGTTGTACCTGAAAAGCATGTGAGAAAACAGGTCAACTACGAATAGTTGGTGAGTTTCACAATTCGAGTAAACCATGATAAACCATTATCAAAATATAATATTATAGATGTAATTATGCTGAGCCCACAAGTGAAACCTCTGACTATCACACACAACCGCCGTGGCATATCCCCCGCCCACGGACCCGTGGCATATCCCCCGCCCACGGAACTGCCCCAAACCGCTATGTCTAACATTACATAGCAAAATATATATAACACCCAAAATAGACATGTGCAACTGGCTGGGAAACATCAGCAAATCCATGCCGGACCAGTTGGGTTTGTCAGACCAATAGTACTATCCACACTCTACCGGCTTTCAGTTAATCACTCGTGTTCCGGGGCCTTAGAATGTTAGCAACTCAGACAATTACCATCTTAGTACATTTCCGTACGATTCCCGTACAATAAAACATATATAAATCCACGCAAATCCATGCGTTCAGTATGTACTTAAACATTTCAATAAAAACATGCTTCCGCCCGAGAAAATATTCAAAAACAGTTCAGAAAAAGGGGCTCGTGAAACTCACCTTAGCACATGCAAGCAGGTAACAACAATCATTATCAGTTAACACGTCCAATCTGTAATATGATCCCTACGATCGTTACTATACACTCATTATTAATATAACTTTAACCAAGTTACCGGTACATCTGGGGACACTGTTAACCCAGCCTGTACCCGTTCTGGGGGCAAGGTTAACCCAGAAACACTTCTCCGGACTCAGATTGTGATATCGTTTAGAGTTCCATGGTCATAATTACTATTAGTTGTTTTTCTCGTTTTGCGTGCCTAGCACGGTTATTCGGTTTTACGTTTCAAAAATGAGTTTGGTCACACACGACCCGAAAATAGTCGTTGACTGATCATTTAATTAAAGTGGTGAAATTAGAGCTCGGTTTAGACGCCCCGATTGGCCGCGGGACCCGTTTCCGTCTTTAGCGTACCGGAAACTGTTAAATCGGTTAAAATACCCAAATCACCCGAATTATTTTCGGATGATTCATTTATACTTGTTCAACTCTATTATATGAAAATAGTTCATTTTTAGGGTTTTTATACACCAGTCAGTTCGTTTAGACGAACTTTACCGGTTTATGCGTTTTAGACTTTAAAAGTTTGTTTTTATCTTCTTTTTAGCACAAATAATTATCCGTTTAACCTCGGATCTTGAAATTTTGTACAAATCACTTTTTGACAGTGGGGAATTTTATAAAAATATTTCCAGAATTAATTTTTATATTTAAAATTTATTTATCTATTTTTAAACACCATTTAAATACTAAATATGTCGTAAATACCAAACGATCTTAGAAAAATCCCATATTTCTCTTGGATGTCCCCTGCCATCCACATAGTCCCCTGTAATTTTTCCAGAACCAAAATCTTCTTTTACATGCCATTTTCACTAAAACCGAGCTAGAAAACCCTAGAACTCGTTTAACCGAAAAGCCTACTTAGACTTCCCCAACTCACCTCAAATTTTGTGTGTGACTTATACATGATATAAAAAGCTTATCTGCAATTTTCCAGAATTTTTCATGATATTTAACTATTTTTCACCATTTTTAGCCAAAACCAAGCATTAAATTCACCAAATATTCATCCTTTATCCAAAAATTACCAAAACTTCACAGAACTCTTATTTTCATGTGTAGAACATCCCTGTAAAATTTCATGACCTAACTCTAAACACATCACAATCTGTCCAAATCTCCAAAACCGAACATAAACCGAATATACCTTTCGTTTTCCGCCACTACAAGCTACAAACTCGTCTTTCCGCCTTATATACCACTAAATACCGAACCTACAACCAACATACCACAATACCAAGCAAGTTACACTCACGATCAAGCCATTTCTTTCATGGTTTCGGTTATGATTCCAAAAACAAAGATTTAACCGTAAAATTCGTTTTTGATTCGTTTAACTCCTTTCTTGGACCAAGATCCCTTGTATAACCCGTATACATCACTTGATCACGCAAGAATCGGTTTTCATCTTTGAAACCTCATTTTCTTGCAAACAAACTCAAGAAACGAAGATGAACACGTGAATAACTCGATCATTACCTTGTTTTTCTTGCTAGAACTCTCGGTTTTTGGATGAAAATGTGGAGAGGATTGATGGATGTTGCAATGGTGTGATGAAAAAAAGAAATGAAGGGTAAGGGGATACCCTTTACACCGATCGGAAATGGGAGGGAGTGGGGTGGGACCCACTTCTTCATTCTTAGCCACATGTTTGGATTCTCGTAATCCGGATAATGTTTTGGATAATCTGGTTCAGTTCGTTTTTCTGTTAAATGTTTAATTCGGCTTAAAAAGAGGCTAAAACGGTCGTTTTTTCGGCTTAAAAATGAAATATATATAAAACCGATTTAAAAACTTTAAAAACTTAAACCATGACATTTATTAACTTAAAACATCATATCATTAATTATCGCGCATCTTTTTCGGCTTGATCGATCATCTCTTGCTCGGTTTGGTATTAAAGGTTTCGTTTAATGTACCGACGTACCATTAAATCGAAATTCTTTTTCTGTGCCGTACTTTACTTATCCCGAAGCATTAATGCTTCGTAACATCACTAAATATTATAGATATCGTCTATAATTGAACCCTCGATTCGTTCGGGTTTCAATAATTATCGATCGATTAATCGCATATTCAATGCGGTGAATTATATATTCACGTACAATCAATACAATGAACCATGCATTCTCGTGTAATTACCATGGTAACTCATGTACCCGACATTAAATATGACGTAACTATTGTCTACCGGTTAGGGTATACCGGGTTTCGTCGGAATCGTTACATTCTCCCCCCGTTAAGAAATTTCGTCCTCGAAATTTTACACGCCCACTATCCCCTTTCGAGAGAATGGTGGGGGGTTTTTCCTTCAGAATTCACCCTAGCGTTACCAGGTATAATCTGGTCCTCGCTGTGAATTCCACTTAATCTTAATCAATAAAGCTTGGTATGTTCAAACTGTTTAGTTTTCTCGTCTACTATCTATACGGAATTGGTTATGATATCAAGCATGTCTTCTATGAGTACCTCTATTACTAGTACTTTCGTTGCCTCATCGCTTAGGCACTTTTCAATCCGTATACATGGCAAAACATTATGTATAGTACTTAGCCCCTGGAGTACTTTAATCGATAAACTAAATGACCAATCATGGAGATAGTCTCATGAGGTCCAATATATTAAGGAGCTATTTTCGGTTTTGCCAAACCTCATACCACCTTTCTAAGGTGATGCCTTAAAAATACCTTGTCACCTCTTTCTAGCGACAATGGTTTCCTTTGAATATTGGCATAAATCCTTTGCCAATCTCGCGCTGCTTTCAACATATCTTAATTATTATACATCCTATTGGTTGTTTCTCGAATCAATTCAAATCTTATGGCTTGAGTGACGCCCATTTTCAATTTAACAAATTGGTAATAATTACTTCGCCCATAGAAAGCTTCAAGCTCTCGATGCTTCCTTCCCCGCCTTCCAATATTGGAAGTAGGATGACTATTTCGATCTGAGATAATTGAAAATGGTACTCCACGACGAGATACCATTTCACCATCATGAATTTGGGCGAGAATTCATTGTGGTAATCGACATGGATTGGGATGAAATGCGAGGATTGGTTAATCGATCCGCGATTACCCAATTTACCTAATGCCTTTGATATATCTTGGAAATTTTGCGTCCCGAAACCATTGTAATTTATTCCCACTATCATTGGCGAATTTTCTGTCGTTGTGGCGTTCCCAAGGGTTTTCGGTATGCAGCCTTATCTCTTGCATAACTTAAATTTTTACCAACATACGTAACCATATCTTTCTCCACACTCGGTCATTAACAAAATCCTTTTAGATATTCGTATCATCAATAGTCTAATCCGATCCCGGATGTATGGAATATTTCGATCGATGCGCTTCGTCCAAGATTAATTCACGAAGGTCATGGAGGGTCGGGATCCAAACCCGATTTTTGAAGTAGAGAATTTCGTCCACGCGCTGTTCGAAATTCTTCTCATTGCCGTAAAGTCCCTCTTTTTCCATTTGTTCATCTTTCAACGCCTCACGTTGAGCGACTCGTATCAGGTCCGAAAGGGTCGACTGGACTATCACCCCCAGTGCTCGCACTCGCAATGGTTTAACCCGATCTTTCCTACTCAAGGCATCGGCTGCGACGTTAGCCTTGCCGGGGTGATAACGGATGTCACAGTCATAGTCGCTTAACAACTCGACCCATCTTCGATGAATATGAGACTGCGGTCTCTTATCATCTATAAAATTTGTACATTTGCGTCGTACAAAGGATTATGAGTTGGGTAATGCTAAAAATTCTTTAATAAACCGCTGATAGTCTCCGGCTAGTCCCAAAAATTTGCGCACTTCCTTTGGCGCCTTGGGTGACTGCCAATTTTAATGGTTTCTATCTCACTCGGATCAACGAGTGTTCCTTGATGCTTTACAACATGCCCAAGGGATTATGCCTTCTTTATTCAAAATCACATTTCGAAAACTTCGCGTACAACTCCTCTTGCCTTAATACTTCCACAATTTTCCTTAACCGTCGTTCGTGCTCTTCCTTACGTTGCAAATATATCAAAATATCATCAATGGATGCTATGACAGATTTGTCAAAATAAAGTTTACAGACTCGGTTCATGAGTTCCATGAACACTGCCGGCACACTTGTTAGCCTGAATGGCATAAATAAGAATTCATAATGGCCATAACGAGTCCGAAACGCTGTTGTTGCAACGTCCTACTCTTGGATTTTTCATTTGGTGATAACTATATTTAAGACCAATTTTCTAAATATAAATCGCCCCTTTGCAGTTGGTTAAACAGATCATTTACTTCGAAGAAGTGAATACCTATTCTTGATCGTCACTTTATTCAATTCTCCCTAATCAATACATATCTTAACACTTCCGTCCTTCATTTCCCAAATAACAATGGTGCACCCCATGACGACCAACTAGATCGTATAAAACCTTTATCCAATAATTCTTGCATTTCAGTTGCTGCAAGTCGGTAAGATGCTTTAGCAACAGAGCCAGCTTGAGGTATTAAATCGATTCTGAATCCGACCTGTCGGGTTGGCGATAATCCAGGAAGTTCGTCTGGGAAAACTTCTGGAAATTCGCGTACCATCGGGATATCTTCTATATGTTTTCTTTTAAATACTTTGGCAATCGCGTTCGTTTAATACACCACGTCTTCTTGTCGTAAATATTATAACATCTCAAGATGAGATTAGAGTGGTAACATAATACCGTACACTTTTCTCTGTATCTAATCGCTTCATCGACCGAATGAGAGCTTCTAATCATCTTCTTTTCATATTTGATTTCAGCTTCATGTTGAGTTAGCCAATCCATGTTAACTATTACGTCAAAACTTCTTAAGTTTACTGGTCGTAAGTCAATAAGGAAAGGTTAATCGTTCAGAATAATAGGACAATTCCGAACAATTTAGTTAACCATTAGGGGTTTACCGATAGCGATTCTACAGTATAGGGTTCTATAGTTTCACTAATCGGTATCTTTCCAAATGACAGGAGGTTAATAGGAACTAACTTCTATCGGCGACCGTAAAAATATCACTGAAGCCTATTGATTTAAAACTACAACATACTCAATACCACCTTTGGATCATGATGTGCTTTATTCGAATTACTCACAAAAGCTCGGCTCCTTGCGTGATCAGAGGTTGATGCTTGTCATGAGGTTCATCTTCCAACGACACCTTGGTTCAACTTTGGGCAATTTCTCTTGAAACGTTCTGTACTGCCACATTCATAGCAAGTACAATTGTTTGGCATAATTTGATTTCTTCGGATGGATTGTTATTGAAGCTGTTGGGTTCGGAGTGGTTGTACACGAATGGGTTAGGGTTGCCGGTTCACATGGCTTCAATTGGTTCTACAATTAGGGCATTACGTCCATCTTTACCGCACCTGTGGCCTACTATCACTCGACATTCTTCTTCCTGCCGATAACCTTATTTTCCACATTTAGGGAAGGACCCTTCATGCGGTTCATGTTTTCACACCAGAACTAGTCTTAGTATAATCCTGGGTTGTAGGACATACCTTTATCATTTCTCTTCTTGAACACTCGACGTTTCACCTAACGTCCTTCCATTCCGCTTCCCATAGAGTCAAGTATATCAATGCTGGCTTGTGACACAACCCTTCCAAAGGTTGTATATTTTACAGGGTTGACTATACTCCTTATCGATGGAGTTAGTCCCCAATATAGTGCTCACTTCGCTTAGTTTCAGGAGTAATTAGCCATGTTACCAGACATGACAATTCCTTCAAACGGTTAGCGTGTTCTAAGTGATCAGCACACAACATTTCTATCTTTCATAGCTCAGTTTCCAATCTCTGAGTTTAATTACTCGAAATAAAGTGCTCTAGCACAAGAATTTTTAAATCCTGACCATATCATCTGAGCAATAATTTTCTAACTATAATTTTGTACCATCGTGTTCCATCACGATACAACATAATCTACCAACATATCTGTAGCATAATTCACTACACAATGTTCTATCCTCTTACCAATATCCTTAACCATTTCGATCTTTTCTATCCCCTCGCTAATCTATTCCTCTCTTTACCATCAGTAAACTATTAGTAATTTCCTTAACACAACCAACAAACATATCCTTCATACCGGATCTAATTCATTACGACTACTATTCATGTTTAGTTTATAACTAATACTTGTAGTCATAATAGTATCCGGTGGGACATTATCACTCTTAGTAATACCACTAAGAATTGAAATATTCATTTTCATGTGATTGCTCGATCTATAATTGTGCGATCACATTCGCATCAGCACTAGCAATGATCTGTGATACGAAATTCGGTATCATCATCTGCTATCTTTGAGCAATCAACTGAATCATATCAATCTCCATCATTGGAGTTACTCTTTTACGTCATTCTGCCGTACTCATCCGTACGCAGTAATTAATACTAATCTCACCGTATAACTCGTTACCAGTTCAATCATAACAGCAGGTACACATACACACCAAATATTATCATACATATTACACATACCAGTATCTAGTATATATGTCCCACAAGTATAATAACATATGGACTTAACCTGACGTGGGTTAACGTTTAAATATGTTTTATAACCCTTGTCACCAACTGACATATAGATCTTTCTCAACAAAGATTAATGTTCAATATACTTGATTTCAATATCCTTCTGCATGTCATCATAACCGATACATGATCACCGTGAGCACCAAACGATTACATACCACGGAGTTATAATATCCGTGTCTATTCGTATATCTGGCATACACGGTATACCACCTACGAATGAATAACCAACTACGCTATAATGATTCCAACACCTCTTTGTGTATGGGTAATCATTCTATTCGAGTATATATGGGTATAGGCATCTAACGGATGTAAGGATAGCATAGGGAGTTGCAAGGTTCAAGGTAATCGTGCAACATGAGTTGCCTTCAAATATTATCAATTACTATTATGGGAAACTCTATCACTTGCTCAGTCAATGTCCTCAGGCGTTCTAGGTTGGCTAAAATCAGTAATTCTCGATCTGGAGGTGGTATGTCTCATATGTTTGAGAGTGAGCAATACATATATATATTTCTATATATTATTTTTATCTGCTCATTTCTTATCCATTTTATTATTATTATTTTATTTTTATTTTAATGGAACAAGAATGGGTTCAGGTACAGGTCCGTCCGTACGTGAGGGTCGGCGGTTCGGGTGAACATATGGGGTTATTAGGATATACGGTACCGGTGTTGGTAGGGTAAGGGATTTATCAATTTTGGTTGGGAGTGACGGTTACTAGATATTTCTGGTTAATGTCAAACAGGAGATCTAACTTGGTACTATCATAACTATAGCCCGATAAGTCAGACTTATCATCAACCGATGCTCTAGAAATTTCAGCATCCTCGGTACTTTTATTATTTCATCCCCCGGTTCCTTATCCGGGTCCCATTTCTCAATACATGTACCCACAAGATATGCACATAAATATATATACACATTAGCACGTATAAATAATATTATATACTTTACACATATGTTGCCATTTTTTACCTATTAATGTACCCAGTGACTTCCCCTGAATTCCCTCGTGCAGACAAGTCTGTTATTATGTTCCGGACCATAATAACTCACTTGTCTATTCAAGTTCATCCAGATCCCGTCACTATATATTATTAGTCGATATTCAGATCCTATAATACTTGAGCTACTGGTTATATTTTTAGGTATCTTTTAAAGACATCCTAATTCTTTTATAACCAATGGCTCTGATACCAAGTTCTGTAACACCCCGTAACCGCAGCGGATACGTTAACGGGGTGCGACAGACTCGTCTGATATCAACCACATTGCTTATAAAGAAAACTGAATACATTAATATACTTCAAAATTACATTATCTCGTATTTCATTACCGTCTAGGTGATACACACATCATACAATACGATACATAATTCTATTTATTATAATGTATCCTAACATTCCGCACGCAAATCTTACACACATCAAGCACTTAGCACGTAAGCAATCACTTCATCTTAGTTGTACCTGAAAAGCATGTGAGAAAACGGGTCAACTACGAATAGTTGGTGAGTTTCACAATTCGAGTAAACCATGATAAACCATTATCAAAATATAATATTATCGATGTAATTATGCTGAGCCCACAAGTGAAACCTCTGACTATCACACACAACCCCCGTGGCATATCCCCCGCCCACGGACCCGTGGCATATCCCCAGCCCACGGAACTGCCCCAAACCGCTATGTCTAACATTACATAGCAAAATATATATAACACCCAAAATAGACATGTGCAACTGGCTGGGAAACATCAGCAAATCCATGCCGGACCAGTTGGGTTTGTCAGACCAATAGTACTATCCACACTCTACCGGCTTTCAGTTAATCACTCGTGTTCCGGGACCTTAGAATGTTAGCAACTCAGACAATTACCATCTTAGTACATTTCCGTACGATTCCCGTACAATAAAACATATATAAATCCACGCAAATCAATGCGTTCAGTATGTACTTAAACATTTCAATAAAAACATGCTTCCGCCCCGAGAAAATATTCGAAAACAGTTCAGAAAAAGGGGCTCGTGAAACTCACCTTAGCACATGCAAGCAGGTAACAACAATCATTTTCAGTTAACACGTCCAATCTGTAATATGATCCCTACGATCGTTACTATACACTCATTATTAATATAACTTTAACCAAGTTACCGGTACATCTGGGGACACTGTTAACCCAGCCTGTACCCGTTCTGGGGGCAAGGTTAACCCAGAAACACTTCTCCGGACTCAGATTGTGATATCGTTTAGAGTTCCATGGTCATAATTACTATTAGTTGTTTTTCTCGTTTTGCGTGCCTAGCACGGTTATTCGTTTTTACGTTTCAAAAATGAGTTTGGTCACACACGACCCGAAAATAGTCGTTGGCTGATCA
Source organism: Bidens hawaiensis (assembly GCF_021521415.1). Classification (NCBI taxonomy): domain Eukaryota; kingdom Viridiplantae; phylum Streptophyta; class Magnoliopsida; order Asterales; family Asteraceae; genus Bidens; species Bidens hawaiensis. Next base: position 16,024 of record NW_027491363.1, on the reverse strand, counting down.
TTTAATTAAAGTGGTGAAATTAGAGCTCGGTTTAGAAGCCCCGATTGGCCGCGGGACCCGTTTCCGTCTTTAGCGTACCGGAAACCGTTAAATCGGTTAAAATACCCAAATCACCCGAATTATTTTTCGGATGATTCATTTATACTTGTTCAACTCTATTATATGAAAATAGTTCATTTTTAGGGTTTTTATACACCAGTCAGTTCGTTTAGACGAACTTTACCGGTTTATGCGTTTTAGACTTTAAAAGTTTGTTTTTATCTTCTTTTTAGCACAAATAATTATCCGTTTAACCTCGGATCTTGAAATTTTGCACAAATCACTTTTTGACAGTGGGGAATTTTATAAAAATATTTCCAGAATTAATTTTTATATTTAAAATTTATTTATCTATTTTTAAACACCATTTAAACACTAAATATGTCGTAAATACCAAACGATCTTAGAAAAATCCCATATTTCTCTTGGATGTCCCCTGCCATCCACATAGTCCCCTGTAATTTTTCTAGAACCAAAATCTTCTTTTACATGCCATTTTCACTAAAACCGAGCTAGAAAACCCTAGAACTCGTTTAACCGAAAAGCCTGCTTAGACTTCCCCAACTCACCTCAAATTTTGTGTGTGACTTATACATGATATAAAAAGCTTATCTGCAATTTTCCAGAATTTTTCATGATATTTAACTATTTTTCACCATTTTTAGCCAAAACCAAGCATTAAATTCACCAAATATTCATCCTTTATCCAAAAATTACCAAAACTTCACAGAACTCTTATTTTCATGTGTAGAACATCCCTGTAAAATTTCATGACCTAACTCTAAACACATCACAATCTGTCCAAATCTCCAAAACCGAACATAAACCGAATATACCTTTCGTTTTCCGCCACTACAAGCTACAAACTCGTCTTTCCGCCTTATCTACCACTAAATACCGAACCTACAACCAACATACCACAATACCAAGCAAGTTACACTCACGATCAAGCCATTTCTTTCATGGTTTCGGTTATGATTCCAAAAACAAAGATTTAACCGTAAAAATTCGTTTTTTATTCGTTTAACTCCTTTCTTGGACCAAGATCCCTTGTATAACCCGTATACATCACTTGATCACGCAAGAATCGGTTTTCATCTTTGAAACCTCATTTTCTTGCAAACAAACTCAAGAAACGAAGATGAACACGTGAATAACTCGATCATTACCTTGTTTTTCTTGCTAGAACTCTCGGTTTTTGGATGAAAATGTGGAGAGGATTGATGGATGTTGCAATGGTGTGATGAAAAAAAGAAATGAAGGGTAAGGGGATACCCTTTACACCGATCGGAAATGGGAGGGAGTGGGGTGGGACCCACTTCTTCATTCTTAGCCACATGTTTGGATTCTCGTAATCCGGATAATGTTTTGGATAATCTGGTTCAGTTCGTTTTTCGGTTAAATGTTTAATTCGGCTTAAAAAGAGGCTAAAACGGTCGTTTTTCGGCTTAAAAATGAAATATATATAAAACCGATTTAAAAACTTTAAAAACTTAAACCATGACATTTATTAACTTAAAACATCATATCATTAATTATCGCGCATCTTTTTCGGCTTGATCGATCATCTCTTGCTCGGTTTGTTATTAAAGGTTTTGTTTAATGTACCGACGTACCATTAAATCGAAATTCTTTTTCTGTGCCGTACTTTACTTATCCCGAAGCATTAATGCTTCGTAACATCACTAAATATTATAGATATCGTCTATAATTGAACCCTCGATTCGTTCGGGTTTCAATAATTATCGATCGATTAATCGCATATTCAATGCGGTGAATTATATATTCACGTACAATCAATACAATGAACCATGCATTCTCGTATAATTACCATGGTAACTCATGTACCCGACATTAAATATGACGTAACTATTGTCTACCGGTTAGGGTATACCGGGTTTCGTCGGAATCATTACAAGAACATACATACATACATACATACATACATACATAATCATAAACGCTCGGCCACCCAGGGAGAGCTCTTCCCCAGGGGCAAACTCTCTATTAAAAACACATAAAATGAAGCACATGACCTAATCATCTACTTGTAGTGGTCTTGTGCCTTGGTCTTCACAACATCCGCCTCTTGGATAAGACCAATGAAATAATATAAAACCCGTTTAATTCACCGATTTTATTCAATACGTCGGTCTAAAATACAAAACCCAACAATCTCCCCTTAGACCGATGCCATCGAATTTTCTTCCATGATTACTTCATAACCCGTTGTCTTTCATTTAAATTCTCCCCCTCACTTTAAATGGCTTCGAACTTCAATGATCAACATCAAGTAACAAGGTCATCATAAAAGGAAATACACTCATTGTGATCATCAAATAATCTTCAATTTTGCAATCCCGTTTGTGGTGTGGATATTGAGACGGCGGATTCTTCTGATTACTTAATCAAGATCCTCAACATTTTTGAAAAACCTTGGATTATTGATATTGATTAACTTTTCCTTAACTTGAGTCTTCTACTTGATTTGAAGCAACCAATTTGCAATGAAACTTATATAGTTTTTCTCCCCCAATTTCGTTACAATTATCTTAATCGAGTGTGTCTTCAAATAAAGTATGGGTGAAAACTTCTATGCCAATAATCTTGACCGTCCATATCAAGAATTGTTTATAAAATTCATAATAAATTAAATAAAATGATACTTTTGTGGTTGATATTTGACGGTTGACTTGGTCAACTCTTGAAATGAACCGGATAAATCAACCATCTTGATCATCTTGTTGAAGTCGTAAAATTTTGGTGAATTTTTCCCAATTTTGCTCAAAAATCTTCAAAAATGACCAAAATGCCCCTTGTTGACCCGGTACAGTCAATGGTCAATATGACCCATAAAGTACTTCCACACCGTCAATCATACTTGGACAAACATCTTTCATTTAGAACACATGGGCAAAAAGTCAACAGATAAGCGAATATTAAATTTTTTCTCCATTGTGGCTTGTTTGACTTTAGAAAGTCAACTGCTGTAAACTGCCGCAAAAATTCCTTCCGAACACTTGAAAAATTTCACCAACACTTGGGTTTTGTTCACGGGCACATTCTTTTTGTTCACGGGCAAAAGCTGTGCTCATGAGTAATCCTTGAAAAGCAACAAGTACTCGGAATTAAACATTAAGTACTCTTCAAGAACATGAATTTCTGCATTAAAACCTTTTATAACGGCTACTGTAATTAATAAAATACCACTGCATAATCTGATCGGGACGAATGAGCAACTTTAATAAGTGTTCACATCAGCATTAGTATCTTGTACAGTAGACATTTTAAGCTTTAGCAGCAGCAAATGTACCAAAGTGCCCTTGACTGTTTGTGCAGCAGCTTGTTGTGCATTCTGCTGAAATAAACTGTACCAACGTTGAAATTACGAATACTATATTATGCAGTAGTAATTATTTGTTCGAGACAGTTTGTGCAGCAGTAACAGCTCATCCTTTCGGCAATATATCAGCAAATATATGTAATATATGTTCGTGAATGAATTTGCTACTAATACTCGTAATCGGCGATAGTAGTTTGTATCTCTTGCTCGAACACATATCTAACTGCCCTTTTTAACCAATAGTACAGCAACTACTGTAACTTGTGTTTGTGAACCGAAATATTACAGCAGCTGTTCTAGTTATTAAATGTTTGGACCAGCAAATTAGCAGCAAAATTCCAAACTAATCAGCGTCTGTTCAGGTCTAAATCTTATATGTTCGTGAGAAAACTTGTATTTGCAGCTTAACTATTCAAAACTTCTTATTTTAATCTGCTTGGGACTGCAATATCAGTAACTACTCGAGACAGTTAAAACATATCAGCAGTTGTCGAACACTTAGCATCTACAACTAAATTACAAGATTGCCCCTGTAAGCAACTTGTAATTATCATTCTGCCCATTTGAAGCATCAAAACCTCGAGCATTTAACCCTATCAGCAGTGTTGGGTATTATATTTTAGACCGACTCATCAAATCGTTACTCGTTTATAATGAGAAATTAAAGAAAGACAACAAGATATTATAACGAGTAATTGAAGCACTTGTCGGGTGAAATATTAAATTATATTTTATTCTTTGGTATTATCCAAGTGGAGGTGGAGTGAAGACCAATGCACAAGACTAGTATAAATAGATGATTTAGGTCATGTGTGCATTGTGAGATTTATTATTGTATTAGGAGAGTTTTCCCCCGGGGAAGATCTCTCCCCGGGTGGCCGTTCCTTTGTATGTATGAGTGTTCTTCATGACAATCATTCGGTTAATGAAATCATACTACTACATCTATCTTTTGTGTTTCGATTACATACAATTGTTCATCCTAATTTATTGATTATCGTTAATCAAAACGAACTCTCCACATCCGTCCATTATTATCATTCAAGAGTGAATACGTTTTCGATCCTAACCCGGATCCGAGCTCCACCATTAATATCGATTATTCACGCTTTCTCACCGGGGCTCGGTTTTTACAATTGGTATCAGAGCGAGGTTACCAAATCATTCAGACTAACCGTTGAATTTGATTCAATTCTCTCTTGAATCCGATATGGACGTTAAACTTGAAGTTTGTTGAAGTTTTTGTGGGTTTTTGCACGGATTTGGATGAACTTTGAAGATTGAATGATTATTGATGTGGATTGATATTTGGGTCGATGATTAGTTCGGAGATTCAACATCAATTTCATGTTTATGTATTCGGTTTCGTCCAAATCTATTGATTTCGGTTCGTTTTAGGTCGAACCCACTTATATTTGATGTTCTAGATCTGATTGTTTGATGAAATTGATGATAGGTTGGTGTTAGAATGATGATTTCGTGATGATATGGACTGATTTCTATGATTAATTTCATGTATCAAGTGTTCAATTTCGGATATAAGATTTTAGGGTTCATATGTTCAAAATTTGGGGAAATCAAAGAAGATGGAATATATGTTCGAGCTGCTGCTAATTAAGTGTTCGAGAGGCTGATTTCTCACGAGTACATGTTATTAATATACAAATTAGCTCAAACAGTTCAGGATTCAAGAGCACTTGTTTTGGTTGCTGAAGGGTGTTCGATTATTTGCTTATATATCTGCTGCAAAAATCAGTTACGAAGAGAGAATATTTTTTTTTTTTTGCCGATGTAGATTTCATTCAAATTTATGTGTTTGAAATAGAAGAGCTACTGATGCAGTTTCAGAAGCGATCAATGGCTCGAGAGACTCATGATTAATCAAAAGACGATAATTGAACCGGAGTTCCAAGAACAATGTTCTTATTATATCAAACTTAATCAAAAACTAATTAAACAAGAAACCCTAACAACCATATTTATAAATAAATAAACAGTTGTGCCGGGCCGACATAACGGATCAGAGGCTCCTGCACCATACTCCCACTCTTGAAAAAAAACTCGTCCTCGAGTTTTGCTTTTAGAATCAGCCCACACCTGGGTCGAAAGGGATATCAACTCGATTCTTATTTGGTATCATCACGACTTGCCCAGACAACTCAACTTCACAAATCATCTTGCGCGCCTCTGAACATATACCACATGGGTTTATTGGGTTGTTGGATCTCTTCACGTCCTTCTCCCCATCTTTAAAAAGGACTCGTCCTCGAGTCTTGATAACATCAAAAAAATCGGCTTCTTTCTTTGCATTTTGATCAATATGGGAAGAGTGGTATAACAATCGAGTTTCCTCGTTCTCCACAGGTTCACCACTTCTCAAGTTGTAAAATAAATATTCATTCCACATTTTAGCACCCATACCACAATTTATTTCGGTATTTCCATTCTCCAAAATTAAAAATATATTAACAGTAGTAGCTTGGCCTCCAACTTTCTCATTATTTAAATTCCAATTATTTATTTCCAATGGTGCAAAAATTTTAACCGACATTGTAGTGACTTGCCATGGGCTTTTGAATCCATGTGGCCTACATGGCATTATATCATTGATATCACATATTCTATCATCAAGATCATGTAAATCATCCACTGATTTAGTCATAATCTTTGTATTAATTTGAATGGGAGATTTCAAAAAATATCCCACATATTTTGTATCGGCATTCCATTTAAACGCATCTACCGGCATGACATTCGGGCTTTCTAAACAAACCAGTTTGACGTCAGTTTCAATCTGACCACCGTAAACCACCATTGAGCCACCGATGTTAACCACATCAGAGTCCCACTTATCTCTTTGCAGAGGTGGTTTTTTTATTACTATTGGGCCACTAGAAAAATTCAAGTTACCTTTTATCGTGGTTCGGCGATCTCTAATTATGACTGAACCACCATTCTTAGCCATCGTCTCGCCACCACCAACTACATTATCCTCCTTCAAGAAATCAAAAAACAAGCTAGGAGGCTTTCTTGTGCATTCCGTCATCTTCGTCATCTTCGGGTCCAAAGATTCACCATACATCCAAGATAACCAATCCTCGTCCCGGTAATCATCATACACGGGCAGAGAATTTTAGATAGTGTCATCACTGGGAGGATGCTCCTCATCCCCGGTTAACTCATCCCCGACGGGTTCTTCCGGTTCCGTTTCCTTCCAAGTCGATGCCTTAAGATCTTGGATCCGTTGCTTGAGTCGCCGAATCTCGTGCCGTAACTCGAGGTCGTGTACTCGTTGTCGGAGTCGTTTGATCTTTTTAAGATCCCGTGGGTCAGAAAAAACTCCACCGTTTCCTCGGTCGACGAATCTGCGAATAGGATGTCGATCCTCCCCACGAGCACATGAATAGAAAACCCTTCTTTCGTTTCCTCTGTCGGCGATTCTACGAGCAAGACAGTATTCATCTTCATGTCGAGCCATTTGAGAACCAAAAGCTCTGATACCAACTGATGCAGTTTCGGAAGCGATCAATGGCTTGAGAGACTCATGATTAACCGAAAGACGATAACTGAACCGGAGTTCCAAGAACAATGTTTTTATTATATCAAACTTAATAAAAAACTAATTAAACAAGAAACCCTAACAACCATATTTATAAATAAATAAACAGTTGGGCCGAGCCGACTTAACGGACCGGAGGCTCCTGCATAATGATACCGAATCCACGGCTTTACCCAAATGGCTCAAGAACAATTGATCATAATCAAAATAACCTGAACCGAAATACTCGGTAGACAAGCTTAAAGCTTTCAAATACTTTAATTAAAAACAATCAATTGACTAAACAAAAGACCTAACAAGCCTTTATAAATAAAAATAATCATTTGAGATGGGTCGGGCCGGACCGACTTAATAAACCGGATGCTCCTGCATCAGCTACTGCACCGACATATACATGCAAAGATATTGATTTACTGCTACAGATCTGATAAGTTTCGAACACATAGGGACATGGACTGTTTGGGAATTTTCTGTCCGAGTATGTCTACTGCTGCACCTAAGATTTTAATTCATAAACATATGAAAATAAGTGTCCGAGTTGTTGTATTAAACTGCTGATATGGATGTAGTCACGAGTTGTTGGCCGATATCAAGCCCGAAGACTTTTGATTATATAGATGCTGATATGTTTTAGTTCGAGTAAGTCTCTTAATATTTGTTGCTGATATGATTCAACTGCTGCTACTTATGGTTAAGTGTAAGATAATTTTGATGTTGATAATACACGAGAGTAGATGCAGTAGCTGATGTCAGCTTGTTCAAAAAAAATATATATATTTGCTGATAAGAGCTGGTCGCAAAGAACTGATGCTAATTCAAAAGTGTAGACGAGCATTTAGTTGTTGTAGAGGCATTATAGTAAATACTCAATGGGTACAACTTATTTTGCAGTAGGTACAAGAAATGTTGCTGAAAAATACAATATGCGGCTACAAAACTTAGATTCCGATGAATTAATCGCGAACAATTATGTTAGTTTGTTTGCTGCACTATTTAGACAATGGTTGTTTGGTAAATTTTCAGCTGAGTACAAGGGTATTTTGGTACATTTCACTGCTGATTGGTACTGAGTTTAAACAGGTGCAGCTGCTGATTTGAATGTTGCAGGGGTAAAATGGTCAAGTTGTAGTTGCTGCACTATTTAACGAGCAATTAAAAGTGAGTTTTATACAGGGGTAATTTGGGCTGTTTGGTGATGATATGTGTGTGTCGTTGCTGCACTTATATTTACAAACTAATTGGCAGATTAGGCCCGATCACTTATGTGTTTCAACTACTTGCTTCGTCACTAACAGTTGGGCTAAAATAAGATTTGTCGAGTAGTTGTTGGATATGATTCACGAACAGATGTTGCAGTTAATTTAAGTGTTCGGACTTGTTGATTTACGCTGATGTGTTTGTCCATGATATATTTACTATTGCTACATGTTTTAATTGGTCGCCGCTGTACAGATTATTATTGGGCAATTTTGTAACTTAGGTAGTGGTAAAAGTGGTTCAACATTTGGTAAAATTGTTAATGCAATGTTATCAAGTGTACTTCTGGAAATTTAGCAGCTGTTGCGCTATTGAACGTGGGTAATATGGTAATTTTGCAGCTGAGATATGATGCAGTTTGTCCAATTTGCAGATCATATGATTTCATGAACATACAACGATCGGCAATATGGTACTTTTCAATTGGTACAAGTCTCGATTCATGCTTATCCGTTGAATATTTGACATTGTTTTCTAAATGAAAATCGTTTGGCCAAGTATGAGTGACCGTTTGGAAGTGACTTTTCTAGTCAACTCAGCCGTTAACAGTGTCGGGTCAACGAGGGGTATTTTGGTCATTTTGGAAGATATTTGAGCAAAAATTGGGCAAAAATCACAAAAATTTCACAACTTCAACAAGGTGCTTACAAGAACAAGATGATTGATTTATCCGGATCATTTCAAGAGTTGACCATGTCAAATATCAACTTTCAACCACAAAAGGTATTTTATTTAGTTTGTTTATTTCGAAGTTTATCAACAATTCTTGATATGGATGGTCAAGATTGTTTGAATTGAAGATGTTCACCAGCACTTGATTTGAAGACACGTTCGTTTATGACATTGCAACAAAATTGGGGGAGAAAAATTATATGCAATTTCATTGCAAATTTTGGTCGAATCAAGTGAAAGACTCGTTTTAAAGAAAGTTTTGAGTTTATTTCCTCTTGCGGTTTCGGATTAACTCGTAGTTGATCATAGAAGTTTGAATCCTCGATCTTATGCCAATACAACTATATCCGAAAGAGAAGATGATTTGAAATGAAAAATGAGAGACGTTTATTGTGAGGGGGAGAATTTCTATGAAAGGCATCGAGTTATGAGGTGATCGTGAAAGTGATTCGATGGCATCGGTCTAAGAGGGAGATTGTTGGGTATTATATTTTAGACCGATGCATCGAATCGTTACTCGTTTATAATGAGAAATTAAAGAAAGACAACAAGATATTATAACGAGTAATTGAAGCATTTTGGGGTGAAATATTAAATTATATTTTATTCTTTGGTCTTATCCAAGTGGCGGTGGAGTGAAGACCAATGCACAAGACTAAATAGATGATTTAGGTCATGTGTGCATTGTGAGATTTATTATTGTATTAGGAGAGTTTGCCCCCGGGAAAGATCTCTCCCCGGGTGGCCGTTCCTTTGTATGTATGAATGTATGTATGAGTGTTCTTCATGACAATCATACGGTTAATGAAATCATACTACTACATCTATCTATTGTGTTTCGATTACAAACAATTGGTCATCCTACTTTATTGACTATTGTTAATCGAAACGAACTCTCCACATCCGTCCATTATTATCATTCAAGAATGAATACGTTTTCGATCCTAACCCGGATCCGAGCTCCACCGTTAATATCGATTATTCACGCTTCCGCACCGGGGCTTGGTTCTTACAAGCAGCAACAGTTGCATCATATCAACAGCAAAACTTACAAGACTTACTCGAACGAAAATATATCAGCGGCTATATAAGCAAAACAGTTCGGACTTGATATCAACCAACAACTCGTGACCTACTGTAGCTACTGTTCTATCTGCTCGAGCACCACACAATCAGAAACAATATAACAACTCTGACGTGCAGGTATCTGTTCGACCAATTATCAGCTTAGAAATTACAGAAATGCCCCTTATACAACTGTGCAGCAACAACAGATCTTCTTGTGAAGTCAATTGTAATTAGACTTCAACGATGTGCCCCTGCTGCAACAACTTAATTACCAACTTACCCTTTTACAACAGCTCGTGAATAACCAGATCATCAGCTGCAAACAAGTAAACCTCAATCTGCTCGAACACTTCAAGAAAACATTTTCCCCAATCTTGAACAAATGAATCCTAATTTCTCAAATCTGTAATTAAACACGGATTACACGAAATTGAGCAATAAATTTGATGCAAATCCTTACCAAATCAACATTCTGTCATCAATCTACCATCCATTCATCAAATACTCAGATCTGAACATTTCATATAAACGAACTTAACCCTTAACTAGCCGATAAATGTATATCTGAATGAAATTTGACATATAAACGTGAAATTGAAGTTGAATCTCCGAACTAATCATCAACTCAAATATCAATTCACACAAATCATCTTTAAATCATCAAATTTCATCCAAATCCATGCATAATCCCACAAAACTTCAACGAACTTCAAGTTTAACGTCCATGGCGGATTCAAGAGCGAATTGAATCAAATTCAGCGGTTAGTCTGAACGATTCGGTAACCCGTTCTGATACCAATTGTGAGAACCGAGCCCCGATGCGGAAGCGTGTAAAACGGTGATAAATGAGCTCGGATCTTGGATCAATCTACAACATGTATTCACTTTTGAAAGATCTAACTGACGGATGTGGAGAGTTTGATTTGATTAACAATTAAAATAGGATGAACAATTGCAATCGAAACACAAATAGATAGATGTAGTAGTATGATTCCATTAACCGAATGATTGTAACACACACACATACATACATATGTGTGCATGCATGCATGCACGCATACATGCATGCAAGCAAGCAAGCACGCACGCATACATGACATACATACATACTCAGAAACGCTCGGCCACCCGGGGAGAGCTCTTCCCAGGGGCAAACTCTAATAAAAAAAACACTAGTCGTGTGCCCGTGCGATGCAGCGGGGCGCGCACGCAACTCTACATTGAACGCATAGTCCATGTCGGTACATACGTCACCTGATGACAGTGCGCACGTAGCCTAAAATTGGACGTGTAACTCGTGCAAAGCCAGTTGCGTGTAATCGAAGATTGCACGCGCGTAACCGGATGAGAATGTACTTTACCGACATTAAAACATGCTTAACCAACACCACATGTGTAATTCATGTCGATTAACGGTGTAGGGCTTTGGGTTGAAATCTTACCAAGATTGGGTTATGTGCGTTACGTGGTGTTGGACATATGTTTATCGGCCCAGGTACATGTAAACAACGGTATCTGCGTAACATGTAACGAAAATCAAAAGGCAAACCTGAAATATACAATAATTTGAAATGAATCATTTTTTTTAAACCAACTCGTTTTGGCCCTAAACCCGTTCTAACTCGACAACATTCTGACCTAGCCCCTTTCTACTCAAACCCGAACCAAATTAACCATTTTTTGTATCGACTCATTCCGAACCTAATGTACTTTTGCAAATGACCCGAGCTCGCCCGACTCGACATGTTACCCGGTTCTAAATGGTAAGAGCATAACATGCTAACTTTCTAAAACTAAAAAACTATAGCAATATCATACTCAAATTAAAGAGAATAAAATGCTCGTTTTTATGATGTAATTTTTGGAAAAATATTAACGTGTAAAAAAGTTATGACCGTTAAAAAGTCGTGGGGTACTTAGTTTTGAATTATGGGGCATATGTGTAACAATGATTAAACTTTACAAAAAAGGTAGTGAAGTTGAGATACCAAAGTTGTAAGTATGTTTTGAGAAAAATGAAAGTTACATAACGTTTGTTAGTAAAGACTTTATTACCCTTAATATTTATATTTTTGATGCATTATGTGTTGTATATAAAGCAATGAGTTTGGTACCTCTTAAAATTTAAGAGGTCCCTAACTCATGCTTTAGCGCATTCTCATCCAACCCTCTATTCCTAAATCTAAAATTAAACTAAAACACACTACATTTTCTCTCTCATTTTCAATTAAATAATATTTTTTTATACATTTATCATTACCATTTATCTTTCCTTCACTCACAACCACTTTCAAAATATATTAAAAAATTATAGGGGGTGAACAGTAGTTTTTCAAATATACAGAAAAATCACCACGTTTTCTAAAATATAAAAACTCTTCACTCACAACACTCTAAATCACTCTCTAAATTATAAAATCACCCCTCACATAATATGAGGGGTTGGATAAAATTAAACATTTTATTTATAGTGGTCTTGTGCCTTGATCTTCACACCATCCGCTTGGATAAGACCAACGAAATAATATAAAACCCGTTTAATTCACCCATTTTATTCGATGCGTCAGTATAAAATATAAAACCTAACAAGATTTCGGATATCCGATCTACTATCCGAAATTTCGGATATCCGAAATTTCGGATACGGTTTCGAGTAGTGAAAATCCACTATCCGAAATGTTCAAATATCCGAAGTTCAGATATCTAAAACTTCGGATATCTAGTTTTAAATACCCCTAATCATGCCACATAGATTGATAACTTATATTGGAGAACGATTTTTGACACGTAGTGCCACGTTAGCACGGAGACCAATTTTCATTGAAGGGTGTAATTGTTTGTAGCCCAAAATCGTCCAATAATAATATAATATTATTATCTTTTCAAGTTGAACGACGTTAAATAATCCACCCCCACCCCCACCCCCAACCCCAACCCAAAAAAAATAGAAGAAGAAGAAGAAACCGCCTACGGGACCTTGAGAAACGTTGAGAAGGGCGACATTAAGACGATATTCGCCTAAAATAGCACTCTACACGTACCCTTATTAGAAGATATTGCCTAAAATAGCCCTCTACGCGTCCCCTTGTTAGAAATGATCTAATGAAAAGAAAAAGACATGATTGGATGACATCTTTTGTCACTTGTGATAGTGTTGTCACCATTATCTTGCTTTTGTGTGAAAATTTGTCTTCTGCAAATACTTTTCTAGAAGCTCTTCTTAACATAGTGTTGTTGTTGATGCTTCATGTGTGTCAAGGTAGAATTGATGGCGAAATAGTTGTAACTTTTGAATCTCTTAACAGATAAGTGGTAATGTAACCCTGGTTCATCTTTCTTTTCCTCATCATATCTTATGATATCCTAAAATTCTTTACTAAAACGTGCTATACTCTCATAACTTCATAATTATAGAGTATCCACCCAAACACATCCAATAAAGTTTACTTACATAATTATACCTTCGTAACTTAGAACAAGAATAAGAGCCTACACAAATACAATCATGCTAAACAAAAAATATACAATACAACAATTTACAAATCATAACTTACAGGTATCATGACTCTGCCTGGAGTCGCCTCAACCGCCGTACAACTTCCTTCATCGTTGGCCTCGTAGATAACGAGTCCTCCGTGCAAACCACCGCCAGATGCAACACCTCCACCAGATCATCATGCGGCCCAGCAGCCCACAAACCCGCCGTAAAGAACTCCTTCGCGCGCCCTTCCTTTATTAACATTAACGCCCACCCGACGATGTTAAACCCATTCCCATAACTTGAAAAAGACGGGTCTAACGCCTTTTTATCCGATAATAACTCAAGAAGCACCACCCCATAACTATACACGTCTGCTTTATCTGATACCCGGCATGTCATCGCGTATTCTGGCGCCACATAACCATACGTTCCCGCGACCCCAGTCGTGGCGTGCGTCTCCGACGTACCCAATAACCGAGCCAACCCGAAATCTGATAAATACGCATTTAAATTGTCGTCTAGCAAGATATTACTCGGTTTAACATCGCGATGAAGAACACGAGGCACGCATCGATCATGGAGATACGCAAGTGCTCGAGCCACATCTAATGCAATCTTATAAAGAACCTGCCAGTCAATGGCTCGACTTGACCGTTCTTGAATGAACTGTTCCAAGTTTCCACCGGATAGGTAGTTATAGATCAGGAACATTTCAGTTTCACTCGCGTGATACCCGATTAACGTCACGAGGTTCGGGTGGCGGTGCCGCCCCAACGTTTTGATCTCCGCCTCAAATTGTTGCACGCCTTGAAACCGTCCCACCGCTAGTCGTTTAACCGCCACCACGAACCCCGGGGTGATCACGGCTCTATACGTAGCCCCAAACCCGCCATTACCAATGCAATTGCTAGCATTAAAGTTATTCGTAGCCCGTATCACCGTTTCAAGATCCAACCCGAACCCGATGTTGGTGAAAAGCGTAACTTCCTTTCGGGCCGGCCCGTGCCCTACAGGCTTAGGCCGCCACCCGGGCACAAAAATACAAAACAATCAATGCTAAGAGAACGGATGCAAAAGCCGAAGCCAACGTTATCGAAGCAACTTCTATGGCGTTGAAGCTCCCAGTTTTGGGAGCCCGGGTCTGAATAATCTACCAAATCGCCCCCGGGTGGTTCGGCAGCCATCAATCTTCTTGGCAAGGGGCCCGGAAACTCGTTAAAGGAGACATCGAATCTTAACATCCGGGTAAACCCGGAGGGAATGGGGCCCGAAAGCTTGTTATTGTTAAGTAAGATAACGGTTAAGTTGGTTAAATCAAGAAGATATCCTGGTATCTCCCCTGAAATCTGATTAAACCCTAAATTAAGAACCCTAAGGCTCTTCAAACCCACAAGATCAAGGCTTAATTTCCCACTAAGCAAGTTCCCTTGAAGATTAATCACTTCCAACTTCCTCATCGACCCAATTTCAAGAGGAATCTGGCCGTCTAGCCCATTAAACGGGAGAGATAAAACCCTAATTTCAGAAAGCTTTGAAATGGCGGATGGCAGTTTACCGATCAGTTTGCTGCCTCCACCGGTGACGTTAAGAGCTGCGACCCGGTGGTCCGAGCCGCATGAGACTCCGACCCATGAGCATGGATCCGAATTGGTTGAATTCCAGGTTAATAGGAGTCCGGTTGGGTCGGAAAGGGAGGTCTTGAAGTCCAGGAGGGCAGATTCGTCCAAATGGTTGCCGGAAATGGTGTGGAAAGCGAAGCAGACGAGTAAGAAGAGGTTTGAGGGTTTCCGATGACCCATTATTATTATTATTATTATTATTATTATTATTATTATTATTTTGGGAAGAGGGAGACAGTGTCTGAGACCAAGTTTCAGTCTTTTGATTCATTTTTGTTTTTGTGTTATTGGGTAGTTTTGGAAATAAAGTCTACCCTATCTTCATTTATTATTAAATAATAATATATTATTAATTTCTTTGTTTTTTTAAACGGTCATTTTAGACCATGGGCAGCCCCAATGACACCCGACCCTCCAATCCTAGAGTTGAAACTGTGGGGTGTTCAGCTTACATGTTTTTAAAAGAAAACTTGTAAATAAGTACTAAGGTCATTCTTTACGGTGAGGGGTTTCGAAGCTCATCCCCAATGCCATGTCAGCGTCGCGTGGGCACTGGGGGCTTCAAAGCCCACCCCAAAGATGCCCCTCTATGTTACGGGGGCTTCGAAGCCCCTTAATTTTTTTTTAATTTAATAAACTAACAAATTTTAATAATAAAATACAAACTTAATTAAACTAAAAAACATACAAAAAGAAAAAAATAAAATTGGAAACATAAAAAGAACATACAAATAAAATAAAATAAAATTGGAAACTTAATTAAACTACTATTCGGCGTCCGAGTTCTCGTTTGCATATTTTGCCATCATCCTTGCTTTTTTTTCTTCAAAAACGCCCGCGTGGCCGGATCTAGATGCGGGAGATCCTTTGCGAGTTAGCTTGAAGTCCTTCTCTCGTTGCCACTCTCCGATTTAGCCTTCTTTCTTTCTTCGTGCATGACTTTGTATTCCGTATGCATCGCTTTTCTTTCTTCGTGTATTATCTTG
>NW_027491362.1:1605000-1690542 GCF_021521415.1 Bidens hawaiensis | reverse complement strand
AAACAGTGCAGCACTTGACCTTCTGACTGCGAGGAACGAATGAGAACCAAGAATCTTGGATTTTCGGCTTATAAAAATATTGAAAGCGCCGAGGGGTGGGCTCCTCGCGCTGAGATTTGCACATGAACTCAAAATGAGTCATGCGCACAAGTCCAAACGGATGGACTTGGGATATGTGAATCCCATAGAATCGAAGCAGCGCACCCACAAACCTTGTCATCGGGAGACGAAGGTTGCAGTGGGTGAAAAAATGGCAATACAGGGAGATATAGCCGGTGGGCGGATCCGCCGCCGTTTGCCCGGCCGCCGGCAGCATGCAGCCATACTCAGGGAGAAAACCCTGAGAGGCGATAAGACTGTCAAAATCGGACTGCCTCAATTTGCAGGGGATCTCATCCCACCTCTTCACTGCCTTGACCTTCCCCACCTCCTCCGATGAGGCCTCGGCAGCCCGTTTCCCCTTGCCGGTCTTCTTCAAAGTAGACATCACTAATGACTTTACACGGCGTTCGCTGGGGGAGATTGTGGTGTCTGGGCTATCAGACATACAACTGGGAATCAAACAAGAGGTTACTTCAAGAACGGAAATCTGGAAGCAGAAGACAGGCAATCGGAATAAAAATGAAAGGAAAAGCTCTAAAATAACAATGAAGATGAAGAATAATAACTCAAAGGGCTTGCTTTTATAGGGCCAGGAGAGAGAGAAACTGGTACTGATCAGAGTTCACGCGCCCCCACTCGCAGGTGTAAGCCAACGCGAGCGCGACACGTGTCCCTGACACTGTGTGAGGGGACACGAAAGGGAACGAAACAGGTACTAGCCGGAGTTCACCGCGCCACCACTCCGCAGGTGCAGGCCAACACGAGTTCCTGACACTATGTGAGGGGACATGAAAGGCAACTGTAGCACCTCGAGCACACGAAAAGTCTGACACGTCTCCATCTCTGACGCATGTCAGCACCAACCAACCACGTACATGGACGATTCGTTTCAACCAAAAGGATAGAATTTCGCGCAACGATGAGAAATAAAAAGGAAAAGACAAACCCTATTAAAAGAGCAAACTATTAAGTCTAATATCTATCTTACCTCGCTCGCGCGAGACAAGACACACATTAGACTGAGGGGGCTTGAAGAGGTATGTACCCGCCTCAACATCGAGCGAGGCGGGTCAACCCACAAGATATAGACAAGAGGCTTGAAATCAAGATATTATGAAGGCACAAAGCCAAAACCTATGCGCATGGCGCATATCACATATGCTCACGCATATCACATATGCTCACGCGTATCACATGCTCACGCACCATATATGCTCACGCATATCACATCTGCGCGTGGCGCATCCGCGCGTGACGCATATCACATGCTCACGCATATCACATCTGCGCGTGGCGCATCCGCGCGTGGCGCATATTACATATGCTTGTGCATATCACATCTGCGCATGAAACATCTGCGCGTGAGAATAAAGAGAAGACCTTGCGCATCCTCAGGATAGGCGCATATCACACATGCACATAATCAACCTCGTCCTTATCCAAATCAGGATAAGGACAACCTTGATTGTGCACGTCAGACAACCTTCCAGAAGGTATCCTTTAAGGAATAAGAATATGCTGATGTTGACAGCTGCCAATGAAAGGTGGACAACTCAGCAAAACCCATGTGCTACCACGTGATTTCACATGGGTCAGGTAAAATACCTGGGTCAGAGAATAATCAATAAAAAAGCACCAGGTGTCCTAAGGACACGTGGCGCAAAGCAATAGGAGGAGGCCAAAAAGGCCCTAATTGGGTCTGAGCCCAATCATTGGAAACCCTAGCACTATAAATACCACACCACCTCCACAAGGAGAGGTAAGCAAGAGTAAGCAACAACAAGCTAGAAAATACATTCCAATTCCTTACTCTCAGATTATTATCTTCTCCTACAATCTCTTATTCTCACACCGGAGGGTTACCCCAAAGAGGACCCCTCTGTCCCTTTCTGAGGGGTAAGTTTACGGTGCTGTTCATTTTGTAGGTGGAAGAATCCATACTCCGGAGAACCATCGGTGAAATAGCATAATCATACCCGAGGAAAGTTGATCGTCTACCAGTGAGCCGATCCACGTTTCTTTAGACCTCATTAGGTAAAATTCATTTCATTTAATTTTTATAATATAAATTTGATGCAACATTACTATTTATGACGCCGTTGGACTCAACTCAACCAGTAACAAGTTTTTTTTCGACATTTTAGGTTTTACGCTGCGGAACTGGTACCGGCATTGGAGTATCTACATAATTTAGGTATTGTTTATCGAGATCTAAAGCCCGAAAACGTTATGATTCAGGAAAACGGACACCTAATGCTCGTCGATTTCGACCTCTCAACAAAACTTTCACCAAAAACGACATCACTTACACCGGCACCGTCTACAAAATCCGGTCCATTAACAAACCGAAAGAAAAAACGATTCTCAAAACTCTTCACGTGTTTTTATCCCGCTATCTCGGCAGACGACTCAGTGCATCCAGCCGAGTCGGTGAACTCAGAACCGAGTTACGAAACTCGTTCACTTTCAAAATCGAACTCGTTTGTAGGAACAGAAGAGTACGTGGCACCCGAGATGATACAAGGCAACGGCCACGATTTCTCGGTGGACTGGTGGTGTTTAGGCGTCGTATTGCATGAGATGTTGTACGGTACGACGCCGTTTAAAGGAGTGAACCGGAAAGAAACGTTTTACCGGGTTTTGTCTAAACCGGTGGAGCTTGTGGGCGAACCGACTCCGTTACGGGATTTGATCCGAAGATTGCTTGAGAAGGATCCGAAACAGAGAATATGGAAATCAAGGGTCACGAATTCTTCAAAGGCGTTGACTGGGAAAAAGTCATACAGATCTCGAGGCCGCCGTATGTACCTGGACGGTTTGATGACGAGGGCATAGATGGAAATAATAATAATAATAATAATAATAATAAAAATATTAATATTGAGGATTTTGTTAAGGAGGTGTTTAAAGTGGAAGATGACGTAATCGGTGACGTGAAGGAGGTTGAAATGAACAAAAGGTTGTCAAGGATTATTTGGTCTTCTAGAGTTATGGAATTTTGACTTGAATTAGTATTATTTAATTTTTTCATTCAATTCTAGATTGCTTGCTAGTGATACCATTTTTAGTTTATTTTTTTAGTTTATTTTTTTTTAGTTTATTTAGTTAAAACATGTAATTATTTTTAGTTTATTTAGTTAAAACATGTAAAAAGTAACTTGTAAAGGACTTATTTAGTTAAAACATGTAAAAAGTAACTTGTAAAGGAATCGTGTATGAAACTTTAGGTACTATGGTTTCTTTACCCATATTTCAACTGGCTAATAGTATTAACATGCGGTCAGTACAGGCCACGCCCTAGAAACGCCTTTAATCACGGCAACAAACGGGCTACCATAATTCGACCACGATATTAATATTATGCCTGTTTTAATATAGAACCAACCTAAAAATTTTTCATCCATAACTTTTTTTTTTTTTTTTTTTTTTTTTTTTTTTTTGAGTCATGGTTTATGACTTATATCATCTGGGTTAATTCAACACTTTTGGGATTTAGCTTGTCATTAAGCTAAATAATAATAAAGAAAAGTTAAGTATACTAACCTTTAAAGGGATTCTGTGCAGATTAAGTTGTCTTCACAAACTTCAGACTTTTAATTTAATAGAGAGAATTTTTACAATAGCTAAGATATTATAGATACTAGATAAGGAAGTCGTGTCTTCCTGAAATAATCTGAGCTCCTTTTATAATGAGAGTCTCAGTATACAAACAAACTACAATAATTTACAATAATTCTGCTTTTTGAAAATTTTCAAAAGTCTTCATAATTGTGTCTGCTATAATTGAGTAAAGCAGCCTGCTTTATTAAAGCAGATTCTCCTTTATTAAAGTGGTCAGCTTTATTAAAGTAGATTCTTCTTTATCCAGTATTATTGG
The DNA here is from genome assembly GCF_021521415.1 of Bidens hawaiensis. NCBI lineage: Eukaryota > Viridiplantae > Streptophyta > Magnoliopsida > Asterales > Asteraceae > Bidens > Bidens hawaiensis. The sequence goes on along the minus strand of NW_027491362.1, from coordinate 1,686,563 downwards.
ACCATCTTTTTCTTGTCTTTTTGTGTTGTCAGGGATTCCTTTAACGATGCTAATTCAGCTTCCAGAAGTTCTTCATCAAGCTCTTCATCTTCATAAACATTTTGAGCATCTTCAGCTGCTTCATTATTTTCTGAAGATCTTATAGACATATCAGACCTTTTTTCTGGTTGAAGGTTTTTAATTAGGTCCTTCTTGACTTCTTCTAAGTACTTCTGAATAATTTCATCTTTTGATAATTGATCATTTGATAGTTGAATCTTCTTGACAATTTGTCTGAATGGACTAGGAGCCTCTTTCTGTTGTTTTAAACGTATTTGTTCTTCATATTCTTCAATTGTAGACTTTATTAAGTCTATCGTTTCTTGGCCTTCAATATTACCTTGATCATCCATTTTATTCATTTTCTTCCAGAACTTTGTATAAAAAGTCCTTCTTAAACATGGGATATTTTGTTGGGTATAACCAACTTCTGGAGACCACTTCCAGATCCAAGGGATTCCAAACTGAGTGAAATAATGCAATGAAGATATTCCTTCAATATTTATATTATTATACTCCATTTCTATTAGAGTTGGAGAAACTTCAGACCGTTTCTGAAAAAATCCTTTATAAGGTTCAGGTAGAATTTTTATAGCTGGACCATATGACATCCACCATTTATTAAACCAATTTGGAATATCCAAGTTATAAACTTGTGGACATATTTTGAAAAACCAAGAATGCTTCTTCTTTGAATTTTCATATAAAAAGGCTTTATTAAATGCCTCTATATAATCCCAATAATTAAATTTTAATGGTGCCCTAGATTCAGGGTGATAAACTTCTCTTTCTTTAAGAGGAGATGTTCCCCATGTCTCAACGGATATTATCTGTTTAATTATTACTTTGCTGAAATTGTAAATCTGGGTATTACCCGAATTATAATGTGTAATCTCACAAGATTCTGTGGATCGTAGAATCGTCTCATAATATAATCTGGGTTTATAAGATCCTGCAGGATATGATCCTGTATCCATATATTTTTGGATTAAAATCCACGGTTGATCTTTATATTTAAGATCTTTAAATTCTAGGAGCAATATTATCTCCTTGTATGGAGTTTGATTATATGCTCCATCATCTGGGTCTTCTGTAGTAATATTCACATATGAGGGTTTACAAGCCTCGTTTCTGGAGTTTTTCCATGAAAGGAATTCTTCTAATAAAGAATCCTGGTTTTCATTACTTCCAGTATTACTAGAAGTGGTTGCAATATTTGCGATATTAGCAGCTATTAGCCTTTGTTGCCCAATTTGCGCAATTACTCTGCTATTATTTTGACTAGCTCTCCCTCTTCCTCTATTAGAGGAATGAAAATAATTTCCTCTTCCACGAGGATACATACCTGAAATAAAATATAAGTTATCCACAAGAAATTATTTTCTTGTTTTCCTTTAGAATCTCAATTCGATCCTTGTAGCAGTTATATTGCTGCCATTCGTAATTTAAAAGAAATTGTTTTTGGTAAGATGATAATGAAAAATCCATGTTTAAATTATGGATATGAAAAGCATGCATTGTGCTCATTTGATTATAAAAATTGATTCTTCTATCTATTGATGAAATAATTACTCTCAGGGGTCCCTTATACACCATTATTCCTGCAGAATAGAGTTAAGATATTCTCTTGTTAAATAATCAGGTAAACTATTATCAGTACCTTTTTTATATATTATATCGAAATCAAATGGTGCTAAATTAGACTGCCATCTTGCAAACATTTGTTTGGAGACATCATGTTTAAAATCTTTATTAAACATATATTTAGCAGCTTGACAATCAGTTTTTATAATAAATTTTTGGTTATATAAATCGTCTTGGAATTTCAAAACGCATTTGACTATAGCTAAGATTTCTTTAGCAATAGTAGCATAATTTCTCTGACTTTTATTCCATTTTCCTGAATGGAATCTAACAAGAAATTCTTTCTTATCAATTGGAGATATTTGTTTTAATATGCCACCGTAACCTATTTCACTGGCATCTGTTTCAACAACTTTTTCCCATTCTGGGTTAGCTAACATTAAACATGGTAGGTTTTTTACTTGATGTTTAATTTTTTGGACTGCCTTAGTATGATATTTGGTCCAAGGAGGAGGATTATTTTTTAATCTATCATATAAGATAGCAGTATCATCTGCTAGACCCTGATAATAAGGAGAAATATAATTTAAGCTTCCTAAAAATCTTTGTAATTGGGTTTTATCAATTATTTCATCTGGAAATTTTGAAGCAAATTCTATACTTCTGTTAATAGGAATTATATTTCCTTTTTCAATATTGTGTCCTAAAAACCTTATATTAGTTTGAAATAAAACCATCTTGGGTCTACTTATTACCAAACCATTTTTGATTATTATATTCTTAAATATTTCTAAATGTTTAAAATGTGTTTCAATATTTGTTGAAAATACTAAGATATCATCAATATATACGATGATAAAATCACTATAAGGAATGAATATATCATTCATAATATTTTGAAATTCACTAGGAGCATTTTTTAATCCGAATGGCATTACGTTCCATTCATAATGTCCTATTGGAACCGTGAAAGCAGTTTTATACCTGTCCTTTTCTTCTATTTGGATTTGCCAGTATCCTGATTTTAAATCAAATTTTGAAAAGATTACAGCATTATGTAATCTATCCAATAAATCTTTTTTATTTGGAATAGGGTATCTAATCCATTTTAAAACTTTATTCAATGGTTTATAATTTATTACTAACCTTGGAATTCCTCTTTCCTGTTCAGAATGTTTATTTACATAGAAAGCTGTGCAGGACCAAGGAGATTTAGAGGGTCTAATAAGACTTTTCTCAACTAAGGTTTTTATTTCTTTTTTGCATAATTGTAAATATTCAGAATTCATTTGACATGGTCTCGCTTTCGTAGGTATTTGGCTTTCCTTGAAGTCTTCTTCATAAGGAAGAGAAACAATATGTTTCTTTCTATCCCAAAAAGCATTAGGATGGTCATTACATATTTGTAAAGAGAATTGATGTTGGACTAAATTTATTTTTTCCTGTAATTTAGGATTTTTTAACTTTTCTTCTATTGTAATGTAATTTATTTCTTGTTTAAGAAAGTTTATTTGATTCTCTTTTGCTTGTAACAAAGATTCTTTTACATTATTTATGAACCTTGTGATTGGTTCAGAAACAAAATTAAAAATTACCTGTTTCCCCTCATATGTTCCAACAATTGAATTTTTATCCACCCTTTGTAGAGGAAGAATTTGATTTAAAAAAGGTGTTCCAAGTATAATCTGATTAGTAAGGTTTTTGACTAAAATAAAGCTATTAGCTATACACATCTTATTATTGCAAATATAAGCTTTAGGCAGTTTATAATTAATTTGTAAAGGTTCACCATTAGCTGAACTAAGTCTATGAGTTGTTTTCTGAAAATATTTTGTTGGTATAATACCTTCTTGGATACAATTCAAATCTGCTCCGCTATCAACTAGGGCAATCAAATCTTTTGTGAAATCATTGTTTATTAACAGTTTAATTTTTATATGCCATTTTTGTAACGTTATCCTTTCAATTACAGACAAGAAATTTTCTTCTTCTTCAATACTATTGTCAATGGACTTTCCTTTTTCTATTCTTGTTAATCTTTCTCCAAGATATTCATTATTCTTTTTTAAATTTTTTATCTCAAATTTTAAATTATCAATTTCAATTCTTAATTCTTCAATACTAACTGGTTTATTAACCTTATATTTTTGATTTAGTTGATTCTTAACTTCCATTAAAGTATATGGTTGAAAATCTTGAGAAATTTTTTCATCAGATGTTTCTCCCTGATTTTCTTTTATCATTTGAGAAATTATTCTCTCTCTTATTTCAGAATCTTTTATGACTTTAAGAAGATCCAGTATATTATTAGAAATAACATTTATTTCCATATCTTGAAATTGAGCAATAAGTTGATAGAGATTTTCTTCTTCTTTATCAGAAGAGTTTAAACATTGTTCACCATTTCTGCAAGGAATACATTCCTCATCTGATGATGTTAAACTTTCATTTTCTAAAATATGAATATTATTCATTTCAATAGATGAAAATTCTTGAGATTCAGAATCAGATTCAGAATTTATCAAAATATTTGATAAAGTTTCTTTCAACTTTTCATCTGTTAAATTATTAATTTTTCTTTTTACCCAGCAAGTTTTTTCGTTGTGTCCAGGACGACCACATTTTTTACATATAATAAAAGGTCTATTATGTTTAAAATTTCTTTTCCTCTTAAATTTTCTATCTTCTTTTCTTTGTTCTTTCTTTTGTTTTCTTTTGTAAACTTTATTAGCTCTTTTTGATTTGAAAACTTTTTTATTCTTAGGATCATGGATTTCTTCCATTCCAAATTGTGAACAAAATTGTCCTAACTGTCTCTTTTCATTAAGAGAGTGTTTCTTAATTTGTTGATTTAATTTTATTTCATTACATAAAGATAATCCTTCCTGGATACAAGTACCTATTAACTAGCCATAAGTATAATTTTCATAATTTATGTTAACTTCCCCTTTTCTAAGAGCCTTTCTAATTCTCTCAGCAAATAAAGGAGGCAAACCATCTATGAATTTGGATTTCCAATGAGTACTATTGGACTCTGGGAGTTCCATAACTCTGCTTAAAAAAGTATCTTTATACCACCTAAAAGATGTAAGAGTTCTACATCTAAGGTTTTGTAAAAGAGTTCTGATATTTTCTGAATTATCAGACCATCTTCCTGTGAAATGTTCAATTATATTAATTACTAATGTGTAGACAGCATTTGGCTTTTGGACATTATCTTCTTCCTTAACTGCATTTAGTATGACTTCTCTATCATGTTGAGATAAATAATTATCCCACCAACCTTTTAATTGACCTGTAAACCCAGCTACTATCATTCTAGCTATGTTTGTATCATTATTGCCATTATTTCTACAAATTGTACTATACATCATCATTCTATGGACAACATTATAAATTTGTCTTTCTGTATGACCATCAATATTCCATTCGTAAATATTCTTTCCATGATAGGAATTATTAACAACATATTCTTGTTCTTCTATTAGTACGTCTTGGGGAGTTGGTCTAGGATAATAATATAATCTTTGAGTAGGTTTTTCAGCAAACTTTTGGAGTTTATTAATCTCTTCATTTATCTTTTGTTGATAATTATTATTATCTATAGATTCCGCAAATTCTTCTGATAATGTATTAATATGTAAAGATTGGAATTTTTCTCCAAGATTTTTTAACTTATCATCAAGTAATTTTGAAATCTCTTTGTTAGATTTTAATTTAAAATCTTTTACCTCTGGAGGAGGCTGAATAGATGGTGTAGCTATAATTTCTCCATCCTTATTTTTATCTTTATTTAAAGAATGTTTTATAAGTTCATTTATCGTGTTATTTAAAGCACCTAATTGTTCTCCTATAACAACCAAACATATATTGGTATAATTATTTTTGTCTGAAAAGATTGTTAATATGTCTGAAAAGATTGAAGGGTTATAAGTGAAAATATGAAATTAATATATAATAATAATAATAATAATAATAATAATAATAATAATAATAATAATAAATTTATGAATATCCTAAAAGATAAAGATACTGTTAAAAACAGTATTGAGAAAGAGTATGATATCCCTCATAATTTAGATTTATTAAATAAATGGACAATTCCAAAGGTTGATTATAAACTAGTTTATAAACTAGGAACATTTGAAAGAATTGGTTTAAAACAGGTAGTAAAAACTACTGAAGAAACGATTTCTCTTAATAAAGAAGACATGATAATAAAACTCCTTAATAACAGAGATTTAGAAAAATATAAAAAAGATAAATATAAATTTATACATATAGGTTTGGTTCAAATTGCTTTCAAACCACTGACCCTTGAAGGGTTACCAGAAAGCTTCATTGCAGCTTTAAGGGATGGTAGAAATTTAAACTGGAAACAATCCCTAGTAGGAATAATTCAATCTAGCCTGGCACATGGTCCAGTCTATTTTAATGTATATCCTAATCTACAATTATCACTATCTGATGTTAATATTACAGATGCTCTCACTTTAAATGTCAAAACCCATGGATATAATTATGCTCCAGGGTCAGAAGTGATGTGTATTTGCTATAGAATATATTACAAACCGTTATTTACTTTGAATCCCCATTGTAGAATGGTTGATAAACCATTAAATGAAACAATAGTTATAGAAACTAATTTTGGAAAATCTAATATTACAACCAGAAGAAAAATAAAATGGGAAGAAATAAATTTTCCAGAAAATTGGGTAATTAATAATTGTACTCCTTCACAACAGTATGTAGATAATAATCCATTAGAAATAATACAAACAAATGAAGGATCTATCCAAATACAATTTGAAAAAATAAATCCTAGAATAACTAGATCTTTGTCTTCGAAAGCTTCATCTCAACATATATCCCCTTTTGAATATACTGTTAGAAGTCCATCTAGAGCTTCTACTTCCCAAATCAGAGAAGAAATTCCTGACAGGAAGATAGAGGAATTAAGAATAAATTCTGATAATATAGTTAGAGGAATATTTAAGCCTCAAGACCCAGAATTAACTGAGTCTGAAATGAATTTCTCAATTTAATGGATTCTGGAAAGAAAATAGATTTTAGCCAAGGTTCTTTGGCAAGGAAACAAATTTGTGAAGAATTTAAATTAACCAAATGGGAATCGTTTAGAAAATGGTTCTTTAAAAATTTTGAAAATCAAGATTTTGAATTCTTTCAAAAAGAATTTTATGATGAACGAGAAGAACAGAATAATATTATTCCGTTTGTTCCATGGTTTTTGAACAAATATACAAATAATATGATTTCAGTTATACAAAGAGAATATAATATAAATGGTCAAATCCAAAAAACAAATTTTCCTCCACAATTGCCTTTTAAATTAGAAAGAGATAATGAGGTAAGATATTACCAAGCGTTTCAAAAATTACTTGAGGATGATACATTGCCCATAACAATTATGCATATTAACAATCTTTTCAGACAAAATAATTATACCAATATATGTTTGGTTGTTATAGGAGAACAATTAGGTGCTTTAAATAACACGATAAATGAACTTATAAAACATTCTTTAAATAAAGATAAAAATAAGGATGGAGAAATTATAGCTACACCATCTATTCAGCCTCCTCCAGAGGTAAAAGATTTTAAATTAAAATCTAACAAAGAGATTTCAAAATTACTTGATGATAAGTTAAAAAATCTTGGAGAAAAATTCCAATCTTTACATATTAATACATTATCAGAAGAATTTGCGGAATCTATAGATAATAATAATTATCAACAAAAGATAAATGAAGAGATTAATAAACTCCAAAAGTTTGCTGAAAAACCTACTCAAAGATTATATTATTATCCTAGACCAACTCCCCAAGACGTACTAATAGAAGAACAAGAATATGTTGTTAATAATTCCTATCATGGAAAGAATATTTACGAATGGAATATTGATGGTCATACAGAAAGACAAATTTATAATGTTGTCCATAGAATGATGATGTATAGTACAATTTGTAGAAATAATGGCAATAATGATACAAACATAGCTAGAATGATAGTAGCTGGGTTTACAGGTCAATTAAAAGGTTGGTGGGATAATTATTTATCTCAACATGATAGAGAAGTCATACTAAATGCAGTTAAGGAAGAAGATAATGTCCAAAAGCCAAATGCTGTCTACACATTAGTAATTAATATAATTGAACATTTCACAGGAAGATGGTCTGATAATTCAGAAAATATCAGAACTCTTTTACAAAACCTTAGATGTAGAACTCTTACATCTTTTAGGTGGTATAAAGATACTTTTTTAAGCAGAGTTATGGAACTCCCAGAGTCCAATAGTACTCATTGGAAATCCAAATTCATAGATGGTTTGCCTCCTTTATTTGCTGAGAGAATTAGAAAGGCTCTTAGAAAAGGGGAAGTTAACATAAATTATGAAAATTATACTTATGGCAAGTTAATAGGTACTTGTATCCAGGAAGGATTATCTTTATGTAATGAAATAAAATTAAATCAACAAATTAAGAAACACTCTCTTAATGAAAAGAGACAGTTAGGACAATTTTGTTCACAATTTGGAATGGAAGAAATCCATGATCCTAAGAATAAAAAAGTTTTCAAATCACAAAGAGCTAATAAAGTTTACAAAAGAAAACAAAAGAAAGAACAAAGAAAAGAAGATAGAAAATTTAAGAGGAAAAGAAATTTTAAACCTAATAGACCTTTTATTATATGTAAAAAATGTGGTCGTCCTGGACACAACGAAAAAACTTGCTGGGTAAAAAGAAAAATTAATAATTTAACAGATGAAAAGTTGAAAGAAACTTTATCAAATATTTTGATAAATTCTGAATCTGATTCTGAATCCCAAGAATTTTCATCTATTGAAATGAATAATATTCATATTTTAGAAAATGAAAGTTTAACATCATCAGATGAGGAATGTATTCCTTGCAGAAATGGTGAACAATGTTTAAACTCTTCTGATAAAGAAGAAGAAAATCTCTATCAACTTATTGCTCAATTTCAAGATATGAAAATAAATGTTATTTCTAATAATATACTGGATCTTCTTAAAGTCATAAAAGATTCTGAAATAAGAGAGAGAATAATTTCTCAAATGATAAAAGAAAATCAGGGAGAAACATCTGATGAAAAAATTTCTCAAGATTTTCAACCATATACTTTAATGGAAGTTAAGAATCAACTAAATCAAAAATATAAGGTTAATAAACCAGTTAGTATTGAAGAATTAAGAATCGAAATTGATAATTTAAAATTTGAGATAAAAAATTTAAAAAAGAATAATGAATATCTTGGAGAAAGATTAACAAGAATAGAAAAAGGAAAGTCCATTGACAATAGTATTGAAGAAGAAGAAAATTTCTTGTCTGTAATTGAAAGGATAACGTTACAAAAATGGCATATAAAAATTAAACTGTTAATAAACAATGATTTCACAAAAGATTTGATTGCCCTAGTTGATAGCGGAGCAGATTTGAATTGTATCCAAGAAGGTATTATACCAACAAAATATTTTCAGAAAACAACTCATAGACTTAGTTCAGCTAATGGTGAACCTTTACAAATTAATTATAAACTGCCTAAAGCTTATATTTGCAATAATAAGATGTGTATAGCTAATAGCTTTATTTTAGTCAAAAACCTTACTAATCAGATTATACTTGGAACACCTTTTTTAAATCAAATTCTTCCTCTACAAAGGGTGGATAAAAATTCAATTGTTGGAACATATGAGGGGAAACAGGTAATTTTTAATTTTGTTTCTGAACCAATCACAAGGTTCATAAATAATGTAAAAGAATCTTTGTTACAAGCAAAAGAGAATCAAATAAACTTTCTTAAACAAGAAATAAATTACATTACAATAGAAGAAAAGTTAAAAAATCCTAAATTACAGGAAAAAATAAATTTAGTCCAACATCAATTCTCTTTACAAATATGTAATGACCATCCTAATGCTTTTTGGGATAGAAAGAAACATATTGTTTCTCTTCCTTATGAAGAAGACTTCAAGGAAAGCCAAATACCTACGAAAGCGAGACCATGTCAAATGAATTCTGAATATTTACAATTATGCAAAAAAGAAATAAAAACCTTAGTTGAGAAAAGTCTTATTAGACCCTCTAAATCTCCTTGGTCCTGCACAGCTTTCTATGTAAATAAACATTCTGAACAGGAAAGAGGAATTCCAAGGTTAGTAATAAATTATAAACCATTGAATAAAGTTTTAAAATGGATTAGATACCCTATTCCAAATAAAAAAGATTTATTGGATAGATTACATAATGCTGTAATCTTTTCAAAATTTGATTTAAAATCAGGATACTGGCAAATCCAAATAGAAGAAAAGGACAGGTATAAAACTGCTTTCACGGTTCCAATAGGACATTATGAATGGAACGTAATGCCATTCGGATTAAAAAATGCTCCTAGTGAATTTCAAAATATTATGAATGATATATTCATTCCTTATAGTGATTTTATCATCGTATATATTGATGATATCTTAGTATTTTCAACAAATATTGAAACACATTTTAAACATTTAGAAATATTTAAGAATATAATAATCAAAAATGGTTTGGTAATAAGTAGACCCAAGATGGTTTTATTTCAAACTAATATAAGGTTTTTAGGACACAATATTGAAAAAAGAAATATAATTCCTATTAACAGAAGTATAGAATTTGCTTCAAAATTTCCAGATGAAATAATTGATAAAACCCAATTACAAAGATTTTTAGGAAGCTTAAATTATATTTCTCCTTATTATCAGGGTCTAGCAGATGATACTGCTATCTTATATGATAGATTAAAAAATAATCCTCCTCCTTGGACCAAATATCATACTAAGGCAGTCCAAAAAATTAAACATCAAGTAAAAAACCTACCATGTTTAATGTTAGCTAACCCAGAATGGGAAAAAGTTGTTGAAACAGATGCCAGTGAAATAGGTTACGGTGGCATATTAAAACAAATATCTCCAATTGATAAGAAAGAATTTCTTGTTAGATTCCATTCAGGAAAATGGAATAAAAGTCAGAGAATTTATGCTACTATTGCTAAAGAAATCTTAGCTATAGTCAAATGCGTTTTGAAATTCCAAGACGATTTATATAACCAAAAATTTATTATAAAAACTGATTGTCAAGCTGCTAAATATATGTTTAATAAAGATTTTAAACATGATGTCTCCAAACAAATGTTTGCAAGATGGCAGTCTAATTTAGCACCATTTGATTTCGATATAATATATAAAAAAGGTACTGATAATAGTTTACCTGATTATTTAACAAGAGAATATCTTAACTCTATTCTGCAGGAATAATGGTGTATAAGGGACCCCTGAGAGTAATTATTTCATCAATAGATAGAAGAATCAATTTTTATAATCAAATGAGCACAATGCATGCTTTTCATATCCATAATTTAAACATGGATTTTTCATTATCATCTTACCAAAAACAATTTCTTTTAAATTACGAATGGCAGCAATATAACTGCTACAAGGATCGAATTGAGATTCTAAAGGAAAACAAGAAAATAATTTCTTGTGGATAACTTATATTTTATTTCAGGTATGTATCCTCGTGGAAGAGGAAATTATTTTCATTCCTCTAATAGAGGAAGAGGGAGAGCTAGTCAAAATAATAGCAGAGTAATTGCGCAAATTGGGCAACAAAGGCTAATAGCTGCTAATATCGCAAATATTGCAACCACTTCTAGTAATACTGGAAGTAATGAAAACCAGGATTCTTTATTAGAAGAATTCCTTTCATGGAAAAACTCCAGAAACGAGGCTTGTAAACCCTCATATGTGAATATTACTACAGAAGACCCAGATGATGGAGCATATAATCAAACTCCATACAAGGAGATAATATTGCTCCTAGAATTTAAAGATCTTAAATATAAAGATCAACCGTGGATTTTAATCCAAAAATATATGGATACAGGATCATATCCTGCAGGATCTTATAAACCCAGATTATATTATGAGACGATTCTACGATCCACAGAATCTTGTGAGATTACACATTATAATTCGGGTAATACCCAGATTTACAATTTCAGCAAAGTAATAATTAAACAGATAATATCCGTTGAGACATGGGGAACATCTCCTCTTAAAGAAAGAGAAGTTTATCACCCTGAATCTAGGGCACCATTAAAATTTAATTATTGGGATTATATAGAGGCATTTAATAAAGCCTTTTTATATGAAAATTCAAAGAAGAAGCATTCTTGGTTTTTCAAAATATGTCCACAAGTTTATAACTTGGATATTCCAAATTGGTTTAATAAATGGTGGATGTCATATGGTCCAGCTATAAAAATTCTACCTGAACCTTATAAAGGATTTTTTCAGAAACGGTCTGAAGTTTCTCCAACTCTAATAGAAATGGAGTATAATAATATAAATATTGAAGGAATATCTTCATTGCATTATTTCACTCAGTTTGGAATCCCTTGGATCTGGAAGTGGTCTCCAGAAGTTGGTTATACCCAACAAAATATCCCATGTTTAAGAAGGACTTTTTATACAAAGTTCTGGAAGAAAATGAATAAAATGGATGATCAAGGTAATATTGAAGGCCAAGAAACGATAGACTTAATAAAGTCTACAATTGAAGAATATGAAGAACAAATACGTTTAAAACAACAGAAAGAGGCTCCTAGTCCATTCAGACAAATTGTCAAGAAGATTCAACTATCAAATGATCAATTATCAAAAGATGAAATTATTCAGAAGTACTTAGAAGAAGTCAAGAAGGACCTAATTAAAAACCCTCAACCAGAAAAAAGGTCTGATATGTCTATAACATCTTCAGAAAATAATGAAGCAGCTGAAGATGCTCAAAATGTTTATGAAGATGAAGAGCTTGATGAAGAACTTCTGGAAGCTGAATTAGCATCGTTAAAGGAATCCCTGACAACACAAAAAGACAAGAAAAAGATGGTCCAATAATACTGGATAAAGAAGAATCTACTTTAATAAAGCTGACCACTTTAATAAAGGAGAATCTGCTTTAATAAAGCAGGCTGCTTTACTCAATTATAGCAGACACAATTATGAAGACTTTTGAAAATTTTCAAAAAGCAGAATTATTGTAAATTATTGTAGTTTGTTTGTATACTGAGACTCTCATTATAAAAGGAGCTCAGATTATTTCAGGAAGACACGACTTCCTTATCTAGTATCTATACTATCTTAGCTATTGTAAAAATTCTCTCTATTAAATAAAAAGTCTGAAGTTTGTGAAGACAACTTAATCTGCACAGAATCCCTTTAAAGGTTAGTATACTTAACTTTTCTTTATTATTATTTAGCTTAATGACAAGCTAAATCCCAAAAGTGTTGAATTAACCCAGATGATATAAGTCATAAACCATGACTCAAAAAAAAAAAAAAAAAAAAAAAAAAAAAAAAGTCATGGATGAAAAATTTTTAGGTTGGTTCTATATTAAAACAGGCATAATATTAATATCGTGGTCGAATTATGGTAGCCCGTTTGTTGCCGTGATTAAAGGCGTTTCTAGGGCGTGGCCTGTACTGACCGCATGTTAATACTATTAGCCAGTTGAAATATGGGTAAAGAAACCATAGTACCTAAAGTTTCATACACGATTCCTTTACAAGTTACTTTTTACATGTTTTAACTAAATAAGTCCTTTACAAGTTACTTTTTACATGTTTTAACTAAATAAACTAAAAATAAACTAAAAATAATTACATGTTTTAACTAAATAAATTAAAAATGGAATTTTAACTAAATAAACTAAAAATGGTTCATTTAATGTGTTAGCTATTAAGCGGTGGATTTTGACTTGAATTGTTTAAAGTTGTCAAAGTACTTGAGTATACAGTTAATTAAGTGTTGTTGGGTAGTTGTACAAAGACTGTATGTATCGGCTTTGGTGGATCTTTTAAGACGAGAAGGTGCCAGGTGATTTATGTAATGTCTAAAAAAATATGGAGTTTTTTTCTAAACTAGTGTTAATGGAAAAACTATTTCATTTTAGTGTTGCTTAAAATGTATTTACTAAACTAGTGTTTTTTATTTATTTGGTTTTCATCTTTTACTTTTAAATTAACATATTAGTATTTTTAGTTTTTCCTATTTAGTTCATAGATTTGTATTGTAAGCTTTATATTTTTTTATTCGATTAATCAAATATAATCTTTATTATTATTTTTTTCTCAATCAATCTTTTTTTACCAACGCAGATGTATTGAATATTTTGGTTTCAATTCTTTTATTATTAATTTTCTTTCATAGTGTTTTTAATATATTTATTTTACGAATGTGGGTTTTACTATAGTTCTAGTACCGTAACGAGTATAACTGTAACCGACTAAGTTCACGTTGAACATCGCAACAACGTTTGGTTTTACCAACGTATGTGTTTTATCGATTTTTGTTGTTTTACTTATTTTTTGTTTTAAATATGTTATGAAAATACGGTAAAACCAGGACGTTGGTAGAACCCTGTCACACCCCGACCAAAGGCGGCGGAAAATGCCGAGGTGCAACGATTGCCCATAAGCGCATGACCCTATTTAAAGCGACAATATTTAACAAACTCATTTTATTTCACAACATCGAAAATGTCACATAACCAAATATTCATAAGTCAAATACAACAAAATATAGCAAAATATAGCAAATCAAATATTGTTCATTTTTGTTAATATCCTAACGGTATTTGTGTCATTTTCTTCACCGAACTCCATAATCAACCTAGATGCAAACCTGTAACATTTCATAAAATAAAGTTGTCAACACAAAGGTTGGTGAGCAATTCATAAGTTTGAACAATAGATATATAGTATGAAAAGCCACAAAACTAGTATACAAAACCATAAATAATAGCTATAAACTTGGATAAATTGACAATTGCTAATAGAATTACGTTAGCGCCACCTAGCTACAAGGGATTGCCAAGTAGTCTAGGATTTAATAGAATATCGTTAATTGGATTACGTTAACGACACCTTGCTACAAGGGGATGCCAAGTAGTCTAGGATTTATAGATTCCACCAACCGAAAGCGATAAACACATAGGCATATAAGCATTAAAAAACACCAAATCGAGCAATTATTCAAGTAAAGTATACAACAACGTTTGTGGTTTAAGACTCAAGTATAAAGCATTTGATTTGAATAAGTATGAAATGTCACCCCAAAACAAAAGATAGAAAACGGGGTATGAAGTTACTCACGTTCAAGTATAAAACTTGATCGGTAAAAGATGAATAACCAGGATAGATGAAGTTTAACGAGCAAGGCCTAAATGACAATAAAATCTTGGATTTAGAATGGTTGTCTTGAAGATCTTTAAATAAAATAATTGTTGCAAAAAATAAACAATTAAAGTTCAATGTTTAAAATGTAACTATTTAAGAATTTATAATAACAATCCTTTAAAAATGTAAGTTTGCTCGAAACCGGGTTAAAGTATCTAACCTTAATATTTACTTAACCAATGTTAAGTAATAAGGTGGGAAAAATGCTAAAATGCAAGTTCCTTTGGGACAAAGATACTAAAACGGGTTTTTAACGAGTGTTCGAGTTGTCGATTCGGGTCTTGACAAATGGTCAAACCCAAAGTCAACTTTCCAACATATTAATTGTTATGAGATAACTCATTAAAATATACTAACACTTAACCAAGTATGTAGATCTATTGTTTAAAACTAACAACGCACGTTAAGCGAGTGTTCGGTTTTGTCGGTCCAAACTATGTGATGAGATCAAGTTGGATCCAACAATTCCAAGTACTTAAGAAAATAATTAAAATTAGTTTATAAACTATTTTTAAAGAAATATACAAGTCTTGATAGCTAAAAACACACTTGTGTGTCTTAAGCGAGTAAAAGTCGGTATAGTTCGGTTTGGTTCGGTCTCCATCTCACAAATAGTTCATAGATGGTTTCTACATGCCCAAATATCATAGAACTTGTATATTGGTTTATAAATGAAGAAAACTTAAATTTTACAACTAAAAAGTTAACTACAAGTCTTTTAAGCAAAAGTTTCGGTTTAGTTCGGTTTCCATCTCCCAACGAGTTCATAGATGGATTCCATATGCTTAATATCAAAGAACTTGTAAAAATGATTTTTGAAACTCAAATCTAGCAATAAACATGTTTAAATAACTATTTTAACAAAACCAGTAAACAAAAGTTTGGTTTCCGGTTTGGACTAGTTTCGGTTAAACCGAGGTTAGTCTTCTACAAACCCACACCAGGGAACTTGTAAATAAGATGAACAACCTAAAAGGGTTAGAAGTTAGTCATAAGTGATATGTATAATAAGTTGTGTGTGTGTGTATATATATATATCACGAAGTCCTCCATGAAGCCTTGCCTTAAGACATTCGAAACTTAACCAACCGGAGTCGGTGAAGTAACAAATAAAAGAAACAAGGGGTGTGTATTATATATATGTTGTACCACCATATTCAAGTGTTAGTAATATTAGATGAACAAGTTAAAATGAAATACTATAGTTAGTTGACCTTAAGAAATCAAAATAACAAAATCGTTGAATCTATAACGCACACTTCATTACATTTAAACTAGGGTTTAAATGACGCTTAACACTTACTACATGTGTAGTCTTTCGGGATTTGCACCGAAACGCAAACGAGTTGACGCGAACGATTGATAAATAAACGACAAACGTCAAAACAATAATTATGTGATAATTATGTGTTAGATATATGTGTGTTACTTGATTATGTTATGTGGAATGTTAAACAAGAAACAAGAACCAACTAATTAGGCTAGAGATGTAACATTTGGAAGTTTAGGGACTAGAGTGTAACTTGTATATCTATAAATATAACCTTAACTACAAACCCTAACCTATTATTCTAAACCCACAAGACCCGATCGGCCCTCCCTTGTTCTCTCTCGGCTGCCGTCCACAAACACCCTCACACAACCATCAAATCAAGAGATTAATCCAAGAACTAGGTGCTAGGAAGGTATACTTGATCACCTCTTACCTCTTTGTTGTTTAATTTTGATGTTTAATGGGTTGTGTGTAAACCCTAATTCGGCCGATCATATGTATGTGATTAATATGATTATTGTTAGTTGGATAACTAGATTGATGTTGTTGCTTGATTGATTGTTGTCTTTGATTTGAGTTAAAACACAAACCCTAATCTTGTATGTATGGTGAAATTGATATGCATGGATAGTAGTTATAGTGTCTAGAGGGTTGTATGGATGCATGATAGTTCATAGATTGTTATTTTGTTGAGTTTTGATGTGAACAGATTCTGGACAGAATGTATGTACGATGTTTAACTGACTGTAACGAAGTGTAAACGTGAAAATTGATTGAGATTGTGGGTACTGCAGTAAACTAGGTTGAGTCTAGTTTCTATGAAGTATAAATTCGTAATTTTTGGATAAGTGGAAGTATACTTTTATGATTTTACAAAAACGTGATGCAAAGCTGAGCTGTTAGACCTGCTGTTAGGTTATGTTGTAAATGTTATATCTCATGAACTACGAGACCAATTGGGTTGGTTCCACTTCTGGAGGTTGACTCACTGAGTTAGGAACCAAACCCAAGTGGTCTTGCATTTATTGGATTTTTCTTTTAACGGGAATTGCAAATAACATTCTGATGTGCATGAATCTGACTGATATAAGTTAGCTGTAATGTTTTGATCATTATGAACAATCTATATGGAATAAAAATAAGATAAAAGATGTTCTGGAAACCTAAGATATGTATGCTCCTGTGGTAATTTTTGGTAAATTAATTGAGACGTTATAATCGGTAAACTAGTGCAATCTTTCAAGTAGAAATTCTGTCATAACGAAACTAGCTGCTGAGTTGTATAGGAATGCATGAAATATGATAGTTTTTATATAATTGTTGTATTTTGACCAAAATACCTTTGCGGGGAATAGTTGCTAGTTGATTGCCATGAATTGACCAAATTGCCCTTATGGGGAATAATGGTTAGTTAGTCTTTGTTTGTTGACCAAAATGCCCCTACGGGAATAATTGCTAATAAGTATGTTATTAATACGTGACACGAAAGTAATTGCTCACTCATGTATCGTATCACAATTTTACTTGTTTAAGTCACACACGATTCACAAACGAAACACGAAACATGTTACGTGCATAGGTATTATGTGCCGAGTCTAGAGACTCGTTAAACATTCCGATACTTAGAAAATCTCTTTGTTATTTTAGAACGCTAGAGAGTTTTCTACGACGCGCATCACTCGGTGATCTAGATCGGATATTCTTCGCAAACAGTGAGTTCACTTACCCCACTCTTAAACTGCTTTCAAACGTTTTTCACTTGGGGGAGATAACATACTCCGATAAACATATTTTCTGAGATAAACGCATATGAAAGATTTTGTTATAAATTATATATCACTTGTAAAGGCTAAGCGGCATACGTAACATTTGAAGTCCCACACATCGGACCGGTTAATATTTGGAATAGCGAGTCACTTTTGGGTAGTACTACTGGGTTTGACAAACCCCACCCGACGCTAAGCTCAACTGGAGGTTGAGTGGGTGTAAATTTTGGCTAACACTTACCATGGTCTGGAGGACCTGGTGACGGGCACTTGATAAACAGTCAGCTTCGGTCGCGAACCACTTAGCGATACTTGTTGTATAGATTAGCTACCTATCGATATATAATTCGACATAACACTATCTGGTAATGCAAAACACTTAAACGCTGTAACGTGGTTACACACTTAAACGCTGTAACATGGTTACACACTCAAACGCTGTAACGTGGTTACACACTCAAACGTCGTAACGGGGTTACGCAACATTTAAACGTCGTAACGAGGTTACGCAAAACGCTAAACGATTTATCTTATTTTACTTGTGAACTCACCAACCTTGTGTTGACACTTTTAGTATGTTATTCTCAGGTAGCCGAGGCGGGCGCGCGGTTTAGGAGCATGCATTAATGAAAACACTTTTATTCTGCAAACTTAATTTTAACAGTTACATTTGGTTTTAAGTCAT
Organism: Bidens hawaiensis; assembly: GCF_021521415.1. Classification (NCBI taxonomy): domain Eukaryota; kingdom Viridiplantae; phylum Streptophyta; class Magnoliopsida; order Asterales; family Asteraceae; genus Bidens; species Bidens hawaiensis. The sequence continues at coordinate 1,667,907 of NW_027491362.1, read as the reverse complement.
CCTGCGTGACGCAACTTTTGAATTAAGGTTTTACGCTTCCGCACTTACTTTCATTTAAACGTTTTTCTTTGGTTTGGTTATAACTAATGATTCCGATCCTGCCAGTTCACACCCTCTGACGGTAAAACTCCGTTAGTGGATTTTGAGGGTGTGACAGATTGGTATCAGAGCCATTGGTTATAGCGAACTAGAAACTGCATGCATACTAGACTATAACCGCGACGACCCATTAGTTATAATGATACGCACTGCATAGGTTTGTGTAGTCTTGAAATCTTATTTCTTTACCTCCTTCACTCTTACGCGCGCATATACACGGCTTACCTGTAGGAACGTCGACACCACTCTCATCATCATCCGATTCGATGACGCATGCTCACGGGAAGGAACCGCAGTTACCTACTGCCTCGCCACCCCATGTAGTCCCGGAACTCGAAGCTCCTGCACCGAAGAGGTACCGCCTATCCGGAGGCCTGTATGAAAACAACGTTAGCTGGGATTGGTACCCCAACATGATCAGACGTATGGTCTACCGTGAACAAGTTCCCCCATTGCCTCACCCGAACCATCCTGCTTATCCCAACACCCTACCACCAATAACCGAACCTGTAGAGCGAGTTCTCGCAGCTGTCGTTTCTTGTTTGGAGCGTGATGTGGGTTACATGCGCTACATGAGAGAGAACGTTTCCAGACTGTTTAAAGATGGAACCGAGACTAAGGAGGAGATTGCCCGCATGGCAGCGGCAATGAAGGAAATGCAAGAGACTAGTGATCAACAGATGAAGATTATGATGAAGATGCAAGCCGAGATGATAGACTTGCAAGAGCAACTCCAGGTAGCAAGGACCCGAACCGAGATAGCTTGAGAGCGTTGCGATGTCTTACAAATGCAACTTACTCAGAACGCAGCCGAACCTGAAGAAGATCCCGAAGAGGAGCCTGAGGAGGATCCCGAGGAAGATCCCGAGGAGGAACCCGAAGGAGTACTGTCCGAGGGAAGAAATTTCGAAGTTAGAGTCGGAATTTTGGTCGTTGAAGATGGTGGGCTCAGAAATTGAAGCCTACACTACTCGTTCGCACGAGTTGGCTGTGATGTTTCCGCGGATGGTGGATCCGCCGAGCAAGAGGATAGAAATGTACATTGATGGTTTAGCACCGCAAATTCAGGGCATGGTGACGTCTTCCCGACCAGCCACGATCCAACAAGCGATCCGTTTGGCTCACAAACTGACGGATCAGGCTGTGACCCAGGGTGCGTTACCACCGAGGGGTTCGACTGTTAAAGCCCGAGACAACCCGAGTAATGACCACGTCAGCAACAGTAACAACAACAGTAACCCGAACAGCGGGAAGAGAAAGTTTGACAACACCAGATCTTCATCCTCAAACCTCCCACCGCAACACCACTACCGTAAGCCCGAATTTACTCGGAGTTTCAACACTCAGAATCACAACAACAACAACAACGGTAGCGGGCAGGTTTCGAGCGGATATGTTGGGAAATATCCAAAGTGCAACAGGTGCAACTTTCATCATGTTGGTCAATGTGACCGTGTCAAGTGTCAAAGATGCGGAAAGATAGGTCATCAAGCGAAGGAATGTAGAGGAGACCTTGCGGCGAAGGGTGCTCCTAAGCCACCGATGACGACTAAGGGATGTTTTGAATGCGGACAGGAAGGTCATTTCCGTAAGGATTGCCCCAAGCTGAAACAGAATGACAATAACGGGGGTAATGGAAGTGGCAGTAATGGTGGAGGCAATGGCAAAGGAAGAGCGTTTGTGATTGGATCGGGTCAAGCCCGCAATGATCCGCATGTGGTGTCTGGTAAGTTCCCTGTAAACGATTGTTTTGCTTCTGTTTTGTTTGACACTGGAGCTGATAGGAGTTTTGTGTCAAAGGCCTTTAGCCAACTTTTAAACCTTACTCCAACCCCGTTAGACGCTAAGTTTCCTGTTGAATTAGCTAACGGTAAAACTGTAATAACAACTCATATACTTACGGGATGTAAGTTGAAACTGTCAGGTCATGTCTTTGACATCGACCTTATTCCTTTTACGCTTAGTAGTTTCGATGTCGTTGTCGGCATGGACTGGTTATCCGAGAACCGAGCGGAGATTATATGCCATGATAAGATAGTCCATATTACCACCCCTTCTGGCGAGATCATTTCGGTCCGAGGCGAGAGAAGCGGCATGACCACCAGCGTCATTACCCTTATGAAGGCACAGAAGTATTTACGAAAGGGTCATCCGGCAATTTTGGCGCAGATTGTTGAGAAACCCGCGGAGGAGAAACGAATTGAAGACATACCGGTTGTGCGAGACTTCCCGGAAGTTTTCCCGGAGGATTTACCTGGACTCCCTCCTATTCGTCAAGTCGAATTTCAAATCGAGTTGACACCCGGTGCAGCACCCATAGCACAAGCCCCGTATCGACTCGCACCGGCGGAACTTCAGGAGTTGTCCACCCAGTTGCAAGATTTGTTGGATAAAGGTTTTATCCGACCTAGCTCATCGCCATGGGGAGCCCCTGTCTTGTTTGTCCGAAAGAAAGACGGGACTTTCCGAATGTGCATCGACTACCGGGAGTTGAACAAGGTGACGGTCAAGAACCGTTATCCTTTACCCCGAATTGATGATTTGTTTGACCAGCTTCAGGGATCGAGTTACTACTCGAAGATCGATCTACGATCCGGTTATCACCAGGTGAGAGTGCGTGAAGAAGATATTTCAAAGACGGCTTTCAGAACACGGTATGGTCACTACGAGTTTTCAGTTATGCCTTTTGGCCTAACCAACGCACCAGCCGTATTTTTGGATCTCATGAATCGAGTATGCAAGGCGTACCTCGACAAGTTTGTGATTGTTTTCATTGATGATATTCTCGTCTACTCCAAGAACGAGACTGACAACGAAGAGCACTTAAGGATAATTCTGGAACTACTGAAGAAGGAACAACTGTATGCTAAACTCTCGAAATGTGAATTTTGGCTTCGCGAGGTTCACTTTTTAGGACATGTGATCAACGAGAATGGTATCCATGTCGATCCCGGTAAGGTAGAGGCCATCAAAAACTGGGAAGCACCTAAGACTCCGACTGAGGTGCGACAATTCCTAGGACTGGCCGGCTACTATCGGCGTTTCATCGAGGGATTTTCAAAGATTGCTCAACCCCTCACCGCTTTGACTCACAAGGGCACTAAGTACAACTGGGGTGACGCGCAAGAATCCGCTTTTCAACTGTTGAAAACCAAGCTTTTTAGCGCCCCTATTTTAGCTCTCCCCGAGGGAACGGAAAACTTTGAGGTACACTGTGACGCATCTATACAAGGTCTCGGTTGTGTGCTGATGCAACTCGAGAAGGTTATAGCCTACGCCTCTAGACAACTACGGGTTCACGAGAAGAACTACACGACCCACGATTTGGAACTCGGAGCTGTAGTGTTTGCTCTTAAGATATGGAGGCATTACTTGTACGGTACCAAGTTTACCATTTACACCAACCACAAGAGTCTCCAACATATCTACGATCAGAAGGAGCTGAACATGCGACAGCGTCGTTGGGTCGAGCTGCTTAAAGATTACGATTGTGCCATCAAGTACCACCCTGGCAAGGCCAATGTGGTGGCCGACGCCCTCAGCAGAAAAGAAACAGATAAACCCAGACGGGTGAGAGCATTGCAACTTACGATTCATGCCAGCTTACCCGATCAGATTCGCGATGCGCAACTGGAAGCGTTGAAAGATGATAATCTTCCATCGGAACTCATGCGGGGCATGAGCAAGCAACTTGAAACCAGATCGGACGGGGTCCGATATTTTGAGAACCGGATTTGGGTTCCACGATACGGAGAATTGAGAACTCTAGTGATGGACGAAGCTCACAAGTCCCGATATTCTATCCACCCTGGCTCAGATAAAATGTATCATGATTTAAAGGAACTTTACTGGTGGCCGAACATGAAAGCCGACATTGCCACCTACGTGAGCAAATGCTTGACTTGTGCCAGAGTCAAGATAGAATACCAGAAACCATCTGGTCTACTGCAACAACCGGAACTCCCAATGTGGAAATGGGAACACATCTCAATGGACTTTATTACGGGTTTGCCTAAAACACCGACGGGATGCGATACCATCTGGGTGATCGTTGACCGGTTGACTAAATCGGCGCACTTCCTAGCGATTAAGGAAACAGACAAAATGGAAAGACTGACTCGTGTCTACATGAAGGAAGTAGTGTCGAGACACGGAGTGCCTGTCTCGATCATTTCCGATCGAGATTCTCGTTTTACCTCACACTTTTGGAAGTCGCTGCAAAGCGCACTGGGCACACGTCTCGATATGAGTACCGCATACCATCCTCAGACGGATGGGCAAAGTGAACGGACTATTCAGACCCTGGAGGATATGTTGCGTGCATGCGTCTTAGATTTCGGAAAAAGTTGGGAACCCCACTTACCCTTGGTAGAGTTTTCGTATAATAACAGCTACCACGCAAGTATTAAGGCAGCGCCGTTTGAAGCGCTGTACGGACGGAAGTGTCGATCGCCACTCTGCTGGGCAGAGGTGGGTGATAGCCAAATCACTGGTCCGGAACTGGTACTCGAAACCTCGGAAAAGATTGTTCAAATCCGAAATCGCATGGCAGCAGCACGAGATCGCCAAAAGAGTTACGCCGACAAGCGCCGAAAACCTCTCGAATTTCAAGTGAACGATCGGGTGTTACTCAAAGTCTCACCTTGGAAAGGTGTGGTTCGCTTTGGTAAGCGAAACAAACTCAACCCACGATATGTTGGTCCGTACCGGATAACTGAGCGCATTGGTCCGGTGGCGTACCGAATGGACCTACCAACAGAACTCAGTGGCGTACACGATGTATTCCACGTATCAAATTTGAAGAAATGCCTATCTGATGAAACCCAAGTAGTCCCGTTGGAGGAACTACAAGTTGATGAACAGTTACGGTTCATTGAGGAACCAGTCGAGGTTTTGGATTGGGAAACCAAAATGCTCAAACGCAGCAAAATTCCAATCGTTAAGGTTCGTTGGAACTCGAGACGTGGACCGGAGTTCACGTGGGAACGCGAGGATCACATGATGAAAAAGTATCCTCACCTTTTTGAAGGGCTAACCAAACACCGAAAACCGCGAAACCCGGCAAACCGTCAAACATCACCGGAGGTATGAACTAAATTTCGGGACGAAATTTCTTTCTACTAGGGGATGATATGACAAACTGAAAATTTTTCTTACTTTTTCAGGCTCTCATCACGACTTGACTCAAATTTTCGGGACGAAAATTCTTTAACATGGGAATGATGTGACAATCGTCAATTTCAGGTTAACCTCGTTAACTCAACTCCGTCAATTCAAACTTTAAGATCGTTGAATCTATAACGCACACTTCATTACATTTAAACTAGGGTTTAAATGACGCTTAACACTTACTACATGTGTAGTCTTTCGGGATTTGCACCGAAACGCAAACGAGTTGACGCGAACGATTGATAAATAAACGACAAACGTCAAAACAATAATTATGTGATAATTATGTGTTAGATATATGTGTGTTACTTGATTATGTTATGTGGAATGTTAAACAAGAAACAAGAACCAACTAATTAGGCTAGAGATGTAACATTTGGAAGTTTAGGGACTAGAGTGTAACTTGTATATCTATAAATATAACCTTAACTACAAACCCTAACCTATTATTCTAAACCCACAAGACCCGATCGGCCCTCCCTTGTTCTCTCTCGGCTGCCGTCCACAAACACCCTCACACAACCATCAAATCAAGAGATTAATCCAAGAACTAGGTGCTAGGAAGGTATACTTGATCACCTCTTACCTCTTTGTTGTTTAATTTTGATGTTTAATGGGTTGTGTGTAAACCCTAATTCGGCCGATCATATGTATGTGATTAATATGATTATTGTTAGTTGGATAACTAGATTGATGTTGTTGCTTGATTGATTGTTGTCTTTGATTTGAGTTAAAACACAAACCCTAATCTTGTATGTATGGTGAAATTGATATGCATGGATAGTAGTTATAGTGTCTAGAGGGTTGTATGGATGCATGATAGTTCATAGATTGTTATTTTGTTGAGTTTTGATGTGAACAGATTCTGGACAGAATGTATGTACGATGTTTAACTGACTGTAACGAAGTGTAAACGTGAAAATTGATTGAGATTGTGGGTACTGCAGTAAACTAGGTTGAGTCTAGTTTCTATGAAGTATAAATTCGTAATTTTTGGATAAGTGGAAGTATACTTTTATGATTTTACAAAAACGTGATGCAAAGCTGAGCTGTTAGACCTGCTGTTAGGTTATGTTGTAAATGTTATATCTCATGAACTACGAGACCAATTGGGTTGGTTCCACTTCTGGAGGTTGACTCACTGAGTTAGGAACCAAACCCAAGTGGTCTTGCATTTATTGGATTTTTCGTTTAACGGGAATTGCAAATAACATTCTGATGTGCATGAATCTGACTGATATAAGTTAGCTGTAATGTTTTGATCATTATGAACAATCTATATGGAATAAAAATAAGATAAAAGATGTTCTGGAAACCTAAGATATGTATGCTCCTGTGGTAATTTTTGGTAAATTAATTGAGACGTTATAATCGGTAAACTAGTGCAATCTTTCAAGTAGAAATTCTGTCATAACGAAACTAGCTGCTGAGTTGTATAGGAATGCATGAAATATGATAGTTTTTATATAATTGTTGTATTTTGACCAAAATACCCTTGCGGGGAATAGTTGCTAGTTGATTGCCATGAATTGACCAAATTGCCCTTATGGGGAATAATGGTTAGTTAGTCTTTGTTTGTTGACCAAAATGCCCCTACGAGAATAATTGCTAATAAGTATGTTATTAATACGTGACACGAAAGTAATTGCTCACTCATGTATCGTATCACAATTTTACTTGTTTAAGTCACACACGATTCACAAACGAAACACGAAACATGTTACGTGCATAGGTATTATGTGCCGAGTCTAGAGACTCGTTAAACATTCCGATACTTAGAAAATCTCTTTGTTATTTTAGAACGCTAGAGAGTTTTCTACGACGCGCATCACTCGGTGATCTAGATCGGATATTCTTCGCAAACAGTGAGTTCACTTACCCCACTCTTAAACTGCTTTCAAACGTTTTTCACTTGGGGGAGATAACATACTCCGATAAACATATTTTCTGAGATAAACGCATATGAAAGATTTTGTTATAAATTATATATCACTTGTAAAGGCTAAGCGGCATACGTAACATTTGAAGTCCCACACATCGGACCGGTTAATATTTGGAATAGCGAGTCACTTTTGGGTAGTACTACTGGGTTTGACAAACCCCACCCGACGCTAAGCTCAACTGGAGGTTGAGTGGGTGTAAATTTTGGCTAACACTTACCATGGTCTGGAGGACCTGGTGACGGGCACTTGATAAACAGTCAGCTTCGGTCGCGAACCACTTAGCGATACTTGTTGTATAGATTAGCTACCTATCGATATATAATTTGACATAACACTATCTGGTAATGCAAAACACTTAAACGCTGTAACCAACACTATCTGGTAATGCAAAACACTTAAACGCTGTAACGTGGTTACACACTTAAACGCTGTAACATGGTTACACACTCAAACGCTGTAACGTGGTTACACACTCAAACGTCGTAACGGGGTTACGCAACATTTAAACGTCGTAACGAGGTTACGCAAAACGCTAAACGATTTATCTTATTTTACTTGTGAACTCACCAACCTTGTGTTGACACTTTTAGTATGTTATTCTCAGGTAGCCGAGGCAGGCGCGCGGTTTAGGAGCATGCATTAATGAAAACACTTTTATTCTGCAAACTTAATTTTAACAGTTACATTTGGTTTTAAGTCGTCCTGCGTGACGCAACTTTTGAATTAAGGTTTTACGCTTCCGCACTTACTTTCATTTAAACGTTTTTCTTTGGTTTGGTTATAACTAATGATTCCGATCCTGCCAGTTCACACCCTCTGACGGTAAAACTCCGTTAGTGGATTTTGAGGGTGTGACACTAAAAGGGTTAGAAGTTAGTCATAAGTGATATGTATAATAAGTTGTGTGTGTGTGTATATATATATATCACGAAGTCCTCCATGAAGCCTTGCCTTAAGACATTCGAAACTTAACCAACCGGAGTCGGTGAAGTAACAAATAAAAGAAACAAGGGGTGTGTATTATATATATGTTGTACCACCATATTCAAGTGTTAGTAATATTAGATGAACAAGTTAAAATGAAATACTATAGTTAGTTGACCTTAAGAAATCAAAATAACAAAATGTTGAAGATGAATACTTGAATTTGAGAGAGATTTTGGAGAAGATGAACAACCAAAATGGTGTATGGAGCCTTGCTTTTATAATGGTAAAAGTATGGTTCATACAAATAGGGTAAAGATGCATGTGATGGTTGAAATGGTCAAACAAGTTTTTGGTAAATGGCAATAATAGTCCCCAAAGTTTGGTTTAAGTCATTTTAAGGAGTTTTAAGGACCAAAAAGAATGTTTTCAAGACCCAACAAGTGTAAAACAATATTGTAACATAAAATCTATCATTTTGATTATATCATAAGCTTTGGTTTACAAAATGGGTCGGTTTACATGATAAACGAATACAAACGAGACCCGAAATTGACGAATGTCACAAACCCAAACACTATGGAGACTATGTGACGCAAATTCAGTAGAATTTGTTAGATCCGTTAAGATACCTGAACTAAATTCGAAAAAAGAAGTTTGTAAAATAACGATATTGATTGATCGGATAAAAAGTCATAACCAAGTATAAAAAACAAACAAAGCTGAGTGATAAAAAACGAAAAATAAAAGAAACCAAATTTGTAAAATACTATTTGAAAAGAATGAATAAAAGAGAAAAAGAAAATAAATAGAAAAGATTCATAACTAAATTAACTAAAATAAAGAAGATGAGTGAAAAAAATATAAAAAGACAATACTGGAAATAAAAAAAATTGATAATTGATTAACTTAATATAAAAAATTGTCTGCTTGTTAATGTAAAAGCAATGTTTTAAAACCCGGCCCGGCCGGCCGGACCGGTCCGACCGGGACCCGCCTTAATACCGGTTCGGGTCGGGGTGTTAGACCCGTTTTCTATTGGGCCGGCCGGTCTGCGAGGGCGCCGGTTGAACCGGACCCGGTGACCCGACGGTCAGACCGACAGATTTGTTAGTTTTCTTCTTTTTTAATAATTAGATCTGAATTTAATCACCAAGCACACAAACTAAACCTTATATTCGCTCCATGTAACCCACCACCGCCGCTCCCAAATCTCGTCTCATCCCAAATCCATCCATCTTCTTATCATCGGAGCTCGAGATCTATGAATGAGAACATAATGGAAGAGAAAGAAGACATTGCAAGCTAATGCCGATCTAAGGTGGTTGTTATCATAGTGGTGATGAACAATGGTGGATGCGAGAGGTGAGGTTGACGATGGCTTTATTTCATTTTAGGATAATTAGACTATGTGTAGTCGTAAAGCTCCACATCCAGGGGTTATGCGCCACGTGGCGCCCAGTCAGAGTTATGGTTTTGTACAAAAACAGGCTGTAGTCATAACTCTCCACATCCAGGGGTTATGCGCCACGTGGCGCCCAGCCATTATAATTTTATTTGCTTTTTTTAAATAATAATTCATTTAAATAAATTAACATAAAATTAAAAATTACATTAAACTTCAAAATAAAAATTACATTAAACTAAATTAAAAAAAAATACATCAAATTAAAATAAAAAAACATAAATAATACTAATAAAACTAAAACTCATTTATATTTTTCTAAAATTTTCGCTCGTCGAGCGGCTTTTAGAGATTGGACTATCGGCGTCGGCGCGGTAGATTGGTTCGGTTGTGGATTTTGGTTGGCTTGACGGGCATATTGACCGAAACCGAGAATATTTTGGTTGTTGTTTGGAAACATGATGGTAGAAATATTAGTGTAAAAGATATAAATATTTGTGTAAATTGATAGTTTGGAAGGAATGTGTTAAAAAATATGAGTTTGGTTTGTTTATATAGTATAAATATAATTAGTTTTTTTTTTAAAAAAAAAAATCCAACGGCTCCATTAACCCAACGGTAACATTTTTTGATTCGCGTGCCATTCTCAGCGTTGTATATACAACGCTTACAAATTTAACTTCAACATAACGCGGGAGGGCGGTGTTCCCCCCGCGTTTTGGAGCCATAACGCTGGCTTAACGCACCATTACAGGTGGTCTTAGGGTTAGAAAGAGAAGAAGATAATGAAGGCTCCTATGTAGGGTTGGGAAAAGAAAGTAACATGTTGTAGGGAGAAAATATTGAAATATCTTTAATATGGTAATTATTTTGGTCAAGAAATAATGCTAACATCAGTTTTATTCCATTCTTATCTCTAATTTACATATTTTATCCTTCAAAATTTCAATAAATATTAAATAGTCCATCAACACTAATGATAATATATATAAAAAATAAATATATTATTTATGACATCATTCGGGTCAATGTCCGGTCCGACCTTCCGGGTCGGTCTGACCTGTGACCCAGTAAGTCGTCCGGGTCTGAAAACATTGTGTAAAAGTAAGAGGTTAATGGAAAATAAATGGAAAACACTAGTTTAGCAAATAGTTTTTAGAGAATATTAAAATGGTAAATAGTTTTTCATCAACACTAGTTTGGAAAAAAACTCCAAAAGTATAAGTTCTTATGACAATGTCCATTAAATATATAATATATAAGTTGACTTTTATTAACACCGTCGCTAAAGAGGTTAGATAACCACAACCAATTTACATCATGCTAAAATTACACCGGAGCCAAGAAGCTGATTTTTCTTTAAACCTATTGCTTTTACAAGAGATTGTCGAGGCTCATAACGCACCAGCACATGACAACTCATTTCTAGTTAAATGAATGCACCAACAAATGGCAACCAAAACACCTTGAGTTATATTTGAGATAGTCAATTTTTTGTACCAAATTGTGAAGCTCAAAAAGACCCCGGGACACAAATGCGAAATTCAGGTTGATTTTGTACCAAGTTATAAACACCTTGTTAAACGTTAGATGAAAAAAAAAGGAGGTGAAAAAGATGATTTGCTATTTCTCTCCCATCTCAAAATAAAAAGAGCACAAAAGATAAATGTAATATTTAATTTAATGTTTGAGTGTATGTTATTCTCACTTATATATGTTTCTTATTATAAATTAGTATAATTAAGAAATTTAATGTCACAAAAGTTTTTTAAAGTTATGTATTTACTATTAAGATTTATTTAAATTGCTGAATTGGTTTGATGGTAGATGAGTGTTTCCTAACTCTTGATATATAAGTAGCCCAAGTTCAAGGATTTGGTTTTCTTAATTATGTTTTAATTGACTATTTCTTTTAAATATGACGAACTTATCTTTTAGGTTTATTTCTCGTACTTGTAATGAACTCCAATATAATTTGCATCGAGTCCTCGTAACGCCAATGTTTTTTTTAAATAATGTTAACTTGACAGATTTATTTTTTGGGTTTAGCTTCGAAATGTAACATAGCCGATACTGACCAAATACAACGCTTGTGATTTACCGACCGAACAAGCTTTGTTTTAAATATGTAAGTTATTTGTTTCATATGTTACACGAATATCGCTACTACTCTTGGTGTTTACTAATTTGTGTTAATATCATTACATTACTTATTGATTGGTCATAAGAATGTTTAATAATTTTCTTTACAACTAAGTTAAAACCTTAGTTTTATTAGGCAGAAGAAAATAGGGGTAAATTGCCATGCTTATTTTAACTTTTTATGTGATTCAGTGATTTATATTTTTCTTAGAATTCAACTCTTTATTTAACTGATATGATACAAATGTATACGGATAACATGGTTAACTATGATGATACAACTATGTATCAATGTATGCATTCGTATATACTTTGACATACAACGTGCTTTATTTTAACAAGAAAGTTTGCATATATTTTAAGCTATATTGTAAAGAAAAGATTTATCAAAGTTATTAGCGCTTACGAATACATTTTCAATCTTGGATTTTGAGACCATAATATTGGGTTGGATTTTTAAATCACTAAACCATTTTTTATCAAGGGGCATTTACATATATCTCCTTCCTAAGTTCCTTAATTACATATATTCCCAACTTAAAAAAGTAAATTACATATTTCCCTTTCTTAAAACATACATATTACATATATATCCATTTCATTAAAATTAATTTATTAATTGACTATTTTACCCTTTTATCTAAAAAACAACAAAACTATAGAGATTAATTATATATATAAACCTGACCAGCATTCATAAAAGGAATCATATAATCTTCTGATTAATATATTTAGAACTTTCAAAATAAAGAAGTCCAATTCCTTCAAATATGCATTCGAAAGTGAAGAAACACTAAGTGAACCCTGGACAGATTATAGATAATCTGGGGGTTAAGTAATGTTTCCCACGAGGATGAGGTCTAGCAGAGAGTTGTTCTTCAGGGGACCTGCAAAACAGACACCGTAAGCTCGTCACTGAGAAGGGGGGGTTCCTCCTTGTGACCACCCTCCGGCGTGAGAATCAGACTAGGTTGCTCTGAATATAAGTGTATATTAAGAGATTGCTAGATAAGATTGAGATATCAGATGATCTTACCATTCCAAGGTGTTGGAGTATTTATAGCCGAAGGTAGGTTTCCTAGAAGGTACAGCCGGCTGAATAGTATTCTTGTTCCACCAACAGTGGACTACGCATAGGCCATGCTGGTTGGTGGGTAGGCTACGGCCAACAGTAAAGGTCGGCTGTATACTGTTCCTTTACTGCCGGCTACGCACTGTTCCACCAACTGTAGGCTGTGCACGTCCCATCGTAAGGGTTGGTGAGTAGGCAGCGGCTAATAGTGACAAACAGTACTAGAGGGTGCTCCTCCTCGTATTGTTGTCGGTGAGCTGTCACCCTGTGATTGGTTCATGGGCTGCTCTGGTCAAATTGTCTGTTCCGCCCATACCTTAGTAGGTATAGTACGAAAGACCTTCCAGAAGCATACGGACTGGCTCATTTAGGCGGGAGTATTCCCGCCTTGCTCATTCCTTCATGTGACTACTGAAGTAGCTAATGCCTTGTGCGTGTAGCCTTGCTGTTAGTGCGGGTAGCCTTCCCTGATGGCTTGTAACCGCAGCTGCGGGAACAGGCGGGGTACTTCACCGTTGGGAGGCTTTCCCTGCGGGTACAGCTGGCGTACTGCGCGTAAGGTTCTTTAAGCATGGTGGGTCCTGCTGGAGCAGTTGGTCATTGCGCAGACGTCCCTGTTCAAGGTGAGTCTTGCGGGTCCAACTGGGCTCTGCTGGGACCTACCTCTTCAAGTCCCCCCAGTCCAATGTTCTTCTCATGAATTATTAATAAGTGAGGTGAACTTTTGGACTTAGCTAGGGGTTTTGAAAAGGGTTTACTTTTTAGGTTTTCCGTGGTGATTCTTCCCGCGGTTTTCCTGATGTCACGCAGAAATTCCCGACTTTTCTGCTTGATCTTTGGGTGTGAAGCGGGTAGGTTTGTAACCTCCTCGCACGTCAGGAGCGTTGAGTCCCACTTGTGTGGATTCTCCATGGGGTCTTGGTAGTTTTCAACATAGCGATCAATTATGCTAAAACCACCAATTCCATCTTGGAGTTTCAAACAATATAGTTCTCGACGTTCCCGTCATGCGGGGGTGTTATTCCCGTTTCCGCAAGCATGGCCCAGAAGATCCTTCTTGGTTTGAATTCCCTGCAGAGTGCTAAGTATGTGAAGGGTTTTGCCTTGACATTGTACCCGCACTTGTCTTACGGTTACTTTACTTCCAAGGTATTCCTGGCGTCAATTCCCTGCGGGTGCTAAGTATGTGAAGGGTTTTGCCTTGACACTGTACCCGCACCTGTCTTATGGTTACTTGGTTGCCAAGGTAAGGGGTATTTTCCCGCTTTCTTTTGAATCTTTTTGAATTTTGAATTTTGAAATTCGAAGAGTTGGTGGAAGGATAAGAACAGTCTAAACCTCTGAAACGTCGTGCGACGGTTTCTTCTGACTGTGTCAGGACGTGCAGGAAGTTATGGTGACGTGACAGTACATGGTCATTCCAGACGCTTTTTCAGGCGCGTGGGCCTGATTTTTCGGGCGCGTGGCCGCGAAATTAATGGTATGCGTCCTGTCAACAGCTGTTGCCAGCTTGCTTTTTGCCACGTGTCATAGTTTCATTGCACCTTCGATTTCTCTCTCTTCCGCATTAAATGCATCGCATTAATTGCGATTAGTATATAAAGGGGGAGAGGGTTCTTTGTAATCCACACTTTCACTCTTCTCTTCATCTTCTAAGCGATTTCCGGCGAATACTCACCTTTTCAGGCAAGCATTCTCCCGAAATCGTTTTCTTCTTCTTTTACAAGATGTCTCGTGATATCGATTCTACAGCTGATGACAAGAATACTGCTGGCGAGTGCCAGTGTGCTCTGCCTGGCGATCTGTATCGGTACGTCGTCAGGAAGTTCATGCTCGAGTCTCTCGAGCCTGAGTTTCCTGAACCCCATCAGACGGTGTACGATGTCCCCAGAGGCAAGATCGGGGTTTATGCTGCATTCTTTGTTTATGGGAATCTTAGGTTCCCATTGACAAAGTTTGTTTACCGTGTCCTTGAGAGGCACGGTGTTCATTTGACCGAGTTGCACCCGATGGCGATTGCCAAGATTCGGCACTTCGAGTGGGTGTGCCGGATTCTGGGTATTGAGCCCTATGTTGACCGCCTGATGACCTTCTACACTTGGAGGTGCATCCAGGGGTGGTACACGTTGATAACCCGGATTAAGGGTTTGAAGATTTGCGCAACCGAGCGCAGTCTTCGCGCGTGGAAGCGGGAGTTCTTCTTCATATCCGCTCGCGCCATCCCCCTTGCCATGAAGTTTAAGAACGGGCAAGCTCTTCCCAGCCTTCACGCCTCCAACTACGAGGAGGCGGAATGGTTTTCGAGGATTTCCTGGGTCCAATCTCCGGTTTACCGGTTTGCGGAGTCCGGGATGGTGATGTTGGGGATGAGCCGGGTGTGGAAGGCGGCGGATACGCAAAAGGTTCCGATCGTCCTCGAATACGGTTCGAACTCTGTTCCTTACGGTATGCTTTGTTTCTTTTTGTTGATTCTGAATTTCTTCTAACTTTTTTCCTGTTTATTTCATAGGGGAACGACCTGCAGTCGCTCCTGAACCCGCGGGAGGCTGACGGTCCCGCTCGGATGGGTACTCGTGCTCTAGACGAGAACGAGTTGCCCATCCTAGAACAAACTGCGGATCGGTTCGTGGAGGTCTACCCGCTAGGCCACGAGATCCTGAGCGCCAGGCGGCCAGGTAAGGCGCTCTTCAACCCTCGACCCCTCAATGTTGAAACCTCTGCTGGAATTCCTCTAATCGTATGTTCTTATGAGGAATCCGCAGATGGTCCTCCGTTGGTGAGGAAGAAGAAGGCTGCCGGCGGGAAGGGAAATGAGGTGGCCTCCACTGCCGATCCGGCGCCTCGGTCTGATTCGGAGACCGAGAGCGAAGAGGTGGCGGGGAATCCCGGTGGTGATAAGACCACCGCTCCGGAGGCTGCGACTGTCACCTCCGGAAAGCTCAAGAAGACGACGGTAACCGGCACAAAGAGGCCGGCTCCATCGGGTTCGTCCCCGCCTCTCCGTACCTTTAGGCTCAAGAAAACCCGTAAGTACAAACTTCTTGTTTTTTAACTTCATAGCTTTATCATTTAACACTTATCTTCTTTACGCAGGCGTGAATGTTGACGCATTCCAGGGTGGAGCGCAGAGGAGTACCTCTCCGCCAATGACGGTAGGCTTGGTCAGCCTACCTGAGGCGTCGACCCAGGCGCCTGCGCCTGCTTCCGCTGGTTCAGTTGCTCACTCCTTTGAGCCGACTGTTCCAGCTGAGATGACGTCACCGCCGGCTGTGAGTGCGATTTTTACAGCATCATTCACCGAGCCGGCGGTTACTATTGCTGCGGATTCCGCGGCGGCGACCGCGGCGGCTGCTACCATGCCCCCGTCATCGGCAACGACGGCCGATCCATCAGGTACGCATGGGGCTTCTCGCCAATCTCTGCCACCTTCCCATCTGCCTGACCTCTTGGATGGATTTCCCTTGGGTTCAGGTGATGGGTTCGGCGGCTATCGGCCTGTTATTGACCCTACAGGTGCGTAGGGTTCTTTTGGCCCTTTTCATATATTTTTTTATCTTCTTTTCCTAACTGCTTTATGTTTTTTGCAGTGTCGGATTCCAATGAAGTGTATGTTCCACGATGGAACATTCGCCGAGGAACAACCCTTCGCACCCCTGTGGAGTGCGTGGAATGGGCTCGTCACGCTGCTCCCAGTGGTGCGTTGGGGGAAGCCATGGCTAGCTACCAGGAGGGTAGGCTAACCAATGAGCTTCGGGTTCTCCTGGCCCGGATGCAGCCGCGCGTCGAGCTGCTTTGTCGTGAAAACGACAAGTTAAAAGCGGCTCGCCTTAAAGAAGTGGCTCAGGCGCGGGCTGTCCGGGAGGAGAACCAAAGTCTTTCCGCAGTGGCTGCGGAAAAGGAGAAGGCCTTCAAGGCCCTCGAGGTTGAAGTTCAGGCTCGACTCGAGGCCCGTTCCAAGGCTGCCCAAGCTGTTAATGAACAGCTTCGGCTGGCTAAGGAAACTGCGAGGAACGCAACCGAGAGGGCCACCAAGGCTGAAGCCGTTGCTGAGCCTCTACGCGTGGAGAATGAAGAGCTTAAAGCCAGATTAGAGGCTCTCCAGCAGGCTCATGATGCCTTGGCGATGGAAGACGCCAAAAAGCTCCAGGAGATCTTGGACCAGAGGGGGTGCTTGACCATACTGAGCGGAAGTTAAAGGGCGTCGAAGAGGCTGCTGCAAAGGAAGTGTTGCTTGCCAACCTCAACAAGAGTGAAGCCGAACGCGCCCGTAACGAAACTCAAGCTGCCCTCCAAGAAGCTCTGGTTGCCAAGGAATGGCTTCTTCGAGAAGCGTTGTCTCAGGTAAGCTTTCATGTCTTTACGCTTTTCTTTGTAAATAGAAAGGGTTCTGATACTTGTATATTTTCTTGTAGGTTGTGCATCGGGTCTTCTTAGAGACGTCTTATGACGATGCTATGAGCGCAGCCCCCAACGCTTCTCATGAGGATGGGGAAAAGGCCGGCTTCCTGCTTGGTCTAGGGTTCGTTGAGAAAGGCATCCCGCCTTCCAACTTCCCTTTGTACAATGTTGATACTGAAGCTGTTTACGACCAAGCAGTGAATCAGTATGCCGCCTTCCCGCATCCGGTGGTGGAGAAGGTGAACGAAGTCGCTGCTGCTGATGATGGGCTTGCTATCCTTAGAGCTTTCCTTGAACCACCACGCTCTACTGATGGAGCGGGTCCAAGTGGAAGTGGTCCTGAAGCTTGATTCTGAAGATCCCTTTCCACCACTAGCGTAGATTTTTGCTTTTGTATAGTTCTTTGTAATATTTGAACTTTGATGAAATAAAGATTGTGTTTGTTCTTTGCCTTGTTTATTTTACGCATGTTTTGATCTAACTTAGCAATTTCTTTAGTACTTAGATAAGTTAACTTTTTAACGTGGTAAATTATAAGTTTGTTTCGCTTCCTCTTTCATGATTGTGCGGGTATGACCGTCACTTACACTTAGTAGGATGGCTTAACTTTACTTATATCTGACCTGCGTGGAAGTTTTCCTCATTTTTTCCTTTGAAATTTTTTAAGTGTTCAGAATAAGTTAACCTTTGAACGTGGTAGATGATAGGTTGAAGTTTTGCTTCCTTGTTCGTGATTGTGCGGGTAAGACCGTCACTTGCACTTACAAGGATGGCTAAACTTTACTTACATCTGACCTTCGTGTAGGTTTTCCTTAAAACTTTAAGATTTTTAGCGTTGTGTTTATGCGGGTTTTGCCGCCTTCCACACGTAACGACTTACTTCTTCCCCCATTTATGCGGTGAATACCGGCACAATAGTGTGGGAAGTTCATAAGTATAAAGGTAAGGCTATCAACACATTGTGAAAGGAGAATCATTTCCATTAGAAGTGGCTCTAGGCCTTTTCTTTACAAGTTTGGAATTGATCTACATATAACATTTGCGTAATTGAGCTCCATTCCATGTTCTTGGGATGGGAGTGCCATCGAGCCTTTCGAGCCGGTATGCGCCCTTTCCCAGGACTTCTTTGATGATGTATGGCCCTTCCCAGACCGGGGCCAACTTTCCTGGGCATTCTTGGTTCGAAGCCTCGTTGTTACGCAGTATGTAGTCTCCTACTTTGAAGTTGCAGAGTTTTACCCGCGTGTTGTAGTATTTTTGCATTTGTCGCTTGTAGTTCTCTTCACGCACTGCGGCTAAGTCTCTGCGTTCCTCGGTTAGCATAAGGTCCAACCGTCTTTCAGCATCATTGTCTTCTGGCTGAATCAAGACCCTTGGTGAGGGTAAACCAATTTCGACCGGGACCATGGCTTCCGTGCCATAAGTGAGGCTGAACGGGGTTTCTCCCGTACTGGCCTTCTTCAGCGTTCTGTTTGCCCAAAGGACGTGCGGAAGCTCGTCCACCCAGCCGGATCTGTGTTCCAAGAGTCTTTTCTTGATGCCTTCGACGATGCTCTTATTTGCTCTTTCTACCTCACCATTACCTTGCGGGTGTGCCACTGAGGTAAAGGTGTGGGTGATTTGAAGTTCTTTGAGCCACTGTTGTAGCTTCTTGTCAGCAAAGTTGGTGCCGTTATCGCTCACCAAATTCTGTGGAAGTCCAAAACGACAAATAACAAATTCCCCAATAAATTTTTTGATATGTTTTGCGGTTGTTTGGGCTAAGGGTTTTGCTTCTATCCACTTGGTGAAGTAGTCGATGGCTACCACTAAGAACTGAACATTTCCTGCTGCTGCAGGAAATGGGCCTGTCACATCGATGGCCCACTTCTGAAATGGCCATGAAGAAGTGACTGGAACAAGTTCATTCTTCGGGCGGTGCGTGTTGGGTGCGTAAAGCTGGCAAGACCTGCATTTCCTGATGTATGCCAGTGCATCCGTATGCATCCCCGGCCAAAAGTATCCCGCGTTGTTTAGCTTAGCTACAACAGCGCGGGGACCTGCGTGTACTCCACAGATGCCTTCGTGTACTTCCCTTAGGAGGTAGTCAGCATCTTGGTTGTCCACGCATCTTAAGAGTGGGCCAAGAAAGTTACGTCTGTAAAGGATGTCATTGATGAGTTGATAATTTAGTGCTTTACAGCGTAGTTTTCTTGTCTGTGTTTTTGATTCTGGTAGTGTACCTGCCGCAAGGTATTTTATTATTGGTGTCATCCACGTTTCCGTGCCGGTTTGGATGACACAAATTTCCTTGTGCGGGACCGAAGGTGCCTCGAGGAGTTCAATGCGGATATCTTTTCCTAAGTGGGTGAAGGCTAATGATGCAAGCTTGCTTAACGCATCCGCAGATTTGTTTTCACTTCGCTTGACGTGTATGACTTTGCAGTCGTTGAAATCGCGCATAAGGGATTTTGCTTGTGCTAGGTACAGGGCCATTGTGTCGTTCACGGCCGTGTACGTCCCGTTGATTTGATTGGCTACCAACATGGAATCCACGTGGGCTTCCAAGTTTTTCACCCCCATCTTACGCGCAATTCTCAGCCCAGCCAAGAATGCCTCATACTCGGCTTCGTTATTCGTACTTGGAAAATCCAGTCGAATAGCGTAAGTGTATTCTTGGCCTGCTGGGTTGGTTAGTTTCAGCCCTGCGCCTGAACCCTCGTTACTGGCTGCTCCATCAGTGTAGAGTCGCCAGACGTCATTGATGTCTTGTGCTGGAGAGGGTTGAGCCTCTTCCTGGCACTCTTTTTCCCGCGATGCAGGCACTTCTGCAATAAAGTCGGCCAGAACCTGCCCTTTTATGGCTGGTCTTGGCTTATACTTTATCGCGTATTCCCCCAACTCAATTGCCCATTTGGCTAGGCGTCCCGATAACTCGGGTTTGCCTAGAACGTTTGCAAGTTTGAAGTTGGAGAGAATGGTGATTGGGTGACCCTGGAAATATCGTCTTAACCTGCGTGAAGCATGTATAAGTGCTAAGACTAATTTTTCGAGGGTAGAGTACCGGGTTTCTACGTCTGTTAGGATACGGCTGACATAATAGATTGGCATCTGGATGCCTTTTCGCTCTACTAGCAGGACTGCCCCGGTTGCTCTATCTGTTGCGGAAAGGTATAGGATTAACTCCTCTCCCGCTTTGGGCGCTGTGAGCGTTGGGAGTTCGATCAAGCGTGACCGAATCTCCTGAAAAGCTGCTTCCGCTTCTGGTGTCAAGCGGAAGTGCGTTTTCTTTAAACAGTTTCTCAACGTTGACACGAAAGGAAACGACTTTTCTGCGTGGTTTGCCAAAAAGCGATTAAGTGCCACTAGTCGTCCATTCAGTGTCTGAGCCTGTTTGATGGTAGTAGGTGATTCCATTTTGATAATGGCTTCGACCTTTTCAGGGTTCGCTCTAAAGCCATCTTTAGTGACGATGACCCCCAAGAACTTCCCTTCTTCCATTCCAAAGGCACACTTGCTCGGGTTGAGCTTCATGTTTATCTTCCTGAGCGTGTTGAAAGTCTCTTCGATGTCTTTCAACATCGCTTCTGGGTCAGGGCTTTTGATGACCAAGTCGTCCATGTAGACTTCCAAGTTCCTCCCAATTTGGGCATGAAACTGGTTGTCCATCAGGCGTTGGTATGTGGACCCGGCATTCTTAAGTCCGAATGGCATCACTTGGTAACAAAATGTGCCATCGGGCGTCCGAAATGCGGTTTTGTCCTGATCATCAACGGCCATGTGGATTTGATGGTACCCCTTATACGCGTCCAGGAAGCATTTAAGGCGGAACGGTGCCAACGAGTCCACCTTAAGATCAATTTCGGGTAACGGATAACAATCTTTGGGGCATGCTTTGTTCAAGTCCTTGAAATCTATGCACATGCGCCATTGTTTGTTATTCTTCGGTACCATAACGGGATTTGCAACCCAAGTTTGATATCTACTAACGCGTACGATGCCTGCGTCAAGGAGTTCCTTGACTTGGGTTCTACACGCGTTAGTTTGTTCTGGCCCCATTACTCTGCGCTTTTGTACGATCGGCGTAACAGCCGGATCGCATTTGAGCTTATGCTCTGCCTTACTTCGGGGTACACCAGTCATGTCAGCTGGTGTCCACGCGAAGATGTCAGCGTATTTTTGTAATAAGCGCTTGAGTAGGGTGCGTGTGGGATCAACAATTGTCGGGCCAATGGTGACGGCCTGGTCAGGGTACTTGCCATTGAAGGCCCATCTTTCTGGTTCAGTGATGGTTGGTTTAGCCATCTTTGGTTTGGGTTTAGATGAGACAGATGCGATGCATACCTGGGGAATGCCGGTGATCATCGCTACACCCTCAGCTGTTGGCCATCCCATCATGCCGTGGACTGAGCATACCACGGCGTTGAATCTTGCCATCCCGTCTCTCCCGAAGAGAATGTCGTATGTGTGGTGTGGCTTCCTCATCACGACAAAGTCCACATCTTCTGTGCGGGAGTGTTTCCCATCCGTAAGAGTGACGGGGAACGATAGGATACCTAGGGGGTGTTTGTGCTGCCATCAAACCCTTCCATCGAGGCGCAGATCGTTTCCAGGCGTTCCTTGTCTTCGTCATCTAGCTTGTCAAAGAACTGCCTGTACATCACCGTTGACGAGGCGCCGTTGTCAGCAAGAGTGCGAGAAGTGATGTAGTGCCCCAGCTGGCTTTTGATGACGATAGGGCCTTCTTTGCTGGGTCCTCCTGGCACTCGCGGGAAGCGCACTTCAGCTTCCTTCCACGCACATGGTTCTGTCGTTCGCCTTTTTCTTCCTCTGATCTTACCATGAACCATGTTGATGCTGATGTCAACGGGCTTTCGTCCGTTGCCTCGGTACCGGTTGTCGTTTCTTCCTCCCTTCTTGATTGATGCCACCAGGTGTGCCAGTCTTCCATCCTTGACGAATGCTTCAATAATATCCTTCAAGGATGTACACTCTTCCGTACTATGACCTTTTGTCCCGTGGAAGTCACAGGATTTACTCTGATCCGCATTAGGCCGCTGCCGGATCATTGGAGCCTTTGGCCATGGTAGCTTTTCAGTGGCAAATATCTCCGTGACGCTTTTGGTGAGTGGCGTCCGCCGGTGCTTTTGGCTTGAAGGGTGTGTGTGATTTCTTCCACCAACAAGAGGGTGAGAGCTGGATGAGGTGTCAAAGTTTACCCTTGACTGCCAGATACCTAGCTTCCTCTTTTTGTTCTGCCGGGCGATCCGAACATTGTTCTCTCTTGTCCTCTGCGTGTAGAGGTGTGTACTCTGGGGAAGATCCCTTCCCAGTTGCTTCTTCGTCTCGGCAAAGCGCTTTGCCGCCGTCATGATGGCATCCCATGTTGATGGCATGCCATCCTTACCCGTCAATGTGCGGATAAGCTCTGGGTATTCCGCGCCTTGGATGAAAGCGGCGCGAACAAGATCTTCACTTATGTTGCCGAGACTTAGCTTTTTGGAGTTGAAGCGGGTGATGAAGTCTAGTAAAGATTCATCCTCCTCTCTAACGCAGTTGAGGATCGTCCACTGTTCTTCAGTATATTTCCTCTGCTGGCTGAAGTGCTGGCTGAACTTATTCTGAAAGTCCGCCCAATCATAAATGTGGTGGACCGGTAAACGGTCGAACCATGCCCTGGCCGCTCCAACCAGAGTCATCTGGAACATATAACACCACGTGGGTTCCGTCCAGTTACTGATGGTTGCCCCCGCAATAAATCTGTTCAAGTGGTCGTCTGGGTCGGATAGACCATCATAAGTGCCAATGTTGGACATTTGTTTGGCACTTCTCGGGGCGATTGCTTCCGCAATGTCCCTTGCGAACTTTGACTTTCCTGCATTTGTAGCAGTTGGTCTAAAGGTTTTGGAGAAGTCACGCTGGTTTCTCTCCGCATTTGTTGGTTTAAAAGCTTCCCCAAAATTCCTTTTTGGTTGGAAGTCCGTTTCCTTACGCTTCCCTTTCGCCTTATGGCGAGGGTTTGCGTCGGTATCGGATTCTTCCCTCTCGTCGTCTGAGTACTCGCACTCACTGTTCATATTGAGATGTTGGCGAGTACTGCCGAATTCGTCAGCCTGTTGAACTGAACGCAAGCGTTCATCCAATTCAGCTTGGAACTCTCTCTGACGTGCTTCGGCCCACGCCTTCACTTGATCTAGTGTTTGGCGAGGGACCCTCGTTCGTTTTTCCAACTGGGCCTCAGTGAACCCCAGTGGAATATTTACTGCACTTACCCCGGCTTGGGTAGCCGGGGTAGTGTTCGTAAGATTTGTATAACCGCCGGTGTTCCCAGTTACTGGGGTTGTGGTCACCGGGGTTTCTTGGTCACTTACTGGTCTTGGGACCGGAGTAACGTTAACCATTTCTTCAGAAACTTTGAAAAAACTAAGAATTAGTTCTAGCCTTTATGCACGGATGGCGCCAATGAAGAAACACTAAGTGAACCCTGGACAGATTATAGATATTCTAGGGGTTAAGTAATGTTTCCCACGAGGATGAGGTCTAGCAGAGAGTTGTTCTTCAGGGGACCTGCAAAACAGACACCGTAAGCTCGTCACTGAGAAGGGGGGGTTCCTCCTTGTGACCACCCTCCGGCGTGAGAATCAGACTAGGTTGCTCTGAATATAAGTGTATATTAAGAGATTGCTAGATAAGATTGAGATATCAGATGATCTTACCATTCCAAGGTGTTGGAGTATTTATAGCCGAAGGTAGGTTTCCTAGAAGGTACAGCCGGCTGAATAGTATTCCTGTTCCACCAACAGTGGACTACGCACAGGCCATGCTGGTTGGTGGGTAGGCTACGGCCAACAGTAAAGGTCGGCTGTATACTGTTCCTTTACTGCCGGCTACGCACTGTTCCACCAACTGTAGGCTGTGCACGTCCCATCGTAAGGGTTGGTGAGTAGGCAGCGGCTAGTAGTGACAAACAGTACTAGAGGGTGCTCCTCCTCGTATTGTTGTCGGTGAGCTGTCACCCTGTGATTGGTTCATGGGCTGCTCTGGTCAAATTTTCTGTTCCGCCCATACCTTAGTAGGTATAGTACGAAAGACCTTCCAGAAGCATACGGACTGGCTCATTTAGGCGGGAGTATTCCCGCCTTGCTCATTCCTTCATGTGACTACTGAAGTAGCTAATGCCTTGTGCGTGTAGCCTTGCTGTTAGTGCGGGTAGCCTTCCCTGATGGCTTGTATCCGCAGCTGCGGGAACAGGCGGGGTACTTCACCATTGGGAGGCTTTCCCTGCGGGTACAGCTGGCGTACTGCGCGTAAGGTTCTTTGAGCATGGTGGGTCCTGCTGGAGCAGTTGGTCATTGCGCAGACGTCCCTGTTCAAGGTGAGTCTTGTGGGTCCAACTGGGCTCTGCTGGGACCTACCTCTTCAGAAAGTAAGAATACAAAAGCAAGAAAATATGAACGGATCTTTCTTCTTCCTCACATGGCAGCCCCACCCTCGCCCTTTTCATCTTCTCCGACGAGCCATATTTCCGATCTTTCACAGTTTCACCATAGATACCCACCACAAGCAGTTCACAACCATCTTGTTTACCATTTGATCTCATCTCCTACGACCACCACCAAAGTCTCGTTTTTCAGATCTGAAGTGAAGTCCTTGTCAAATAACAAGCGAAAACCAACATAGTGCCAAATATGATGAAAACCATCTTGTTTTGATATATTTTTGATTGGGTTTTAGTTTCAGTTCGTAACGAAAACCAACATAGTGCCAAATTTGTTTTTATTTAGTTATGATATGTAACAAGCGAGACGAAGACCAACCGAATTTGTGTCGACTCACAGTCTCAACGCCGGGGATTGACAACGCTGGGTTTTACCAACGCTCGACTTTTACCGACCGGAAACCCCATTGAGCCACCTCAATTTTTATATATTTTTTTTGTTTTAGTTTCAATCATAACGCACGTAACCAAAAACGATCAATTCATGTTGACTTACCGTATCAACACTTGTGACTGACAACGCTTGGGTTTTACATACCTGCCCCAGCGCAACGCGTCGAGTGAGCTACTAGTTAATTATATTTATTAGTTGTAACAAGGGTTATATTGGTAATTTAATAAGAAAAGAGGAAATATGTAATTATTTGTTTTGAGTTGGGAAAATATGTAATTATTAGGTGTTAAGTAGGGGAAATACGTAAAAATTTCTTTTATGAAAATATTATTCACGAGAACGACTTGACATAATAAATATTTCCATTAAAATGTCTCCCACACAACCTCTTTTGCTTTCATGGCAACCCATCTTGTGGCTCAATTTCGGCCATGCATCATGCATTCATAATGTACCTAAAGTTTTCGTATTAAATAAAATAAACGCTTATTTTGACAAGACTGACCACATTTAAAGATTTGAATATCCTTTAAACTAAAACACAAATCATCCAATTTGTCGATCTGTTGAGATGAAAGAAATTAAGAAAGTCTAACAACTTTTCATATCAGCACAACTTTTTAAATTTATTTTCATATCAATTAAAATTTTTATACCAAATGAAAGTACTTATAAAAATATTAACTAACTTATTGATATAAAATTTTGATAAACTTATTTAAACATAATCAACTTTTTATATTTGTGACAGATATGCATAAATAAATTATATATTATATATATATATAGATAAAAAGCAATGGTTGATGACTTGATGTCACAAAAACTTTATAAATCTATTAGTTTAACCTTTTATAAATCTACTTTCAAAGGTTTTCACAATTTCCTCACTTGGTTCAATGGCTACGACAACCATTTCAAACAACTTGGGTTCCATTCTTGTTTTTTGCCCTCTTCCCGAGTTCGAGCCTCTGCAAGGCAACAATTTTTTTTGTTTTTTGTTTTTCTTAGTTTTTTTAATGCGTGTTGTATTTCTTGTATTTGTCTTTTTAGTATGTTTTATTTATTTATTATTTTTAAATATGATGAAATTATTTTTTAGGTTTGATTCTTGTACCCGTAATGAACTTAACTAATATCGTCGAATTCACGTCGACTCGTCAGCGTAACGCACACATGTTATTGTAAATATGTTAACTTGACAAAACTATTTTTTGGATTTAGTCCTGAACCGTAATAAATGTAGCCGACACTGACAAAATTCGTGTTGACTCGCCACTACAACAACCGTGTTTTACCGATCGAATAAACGTTGTTTTAAATGTGTTAAAGTATTTTCGTATCATATGCTATACGAGTGTTCTGGGTGTTTACTATAACAGTACAAACCTAACTGATCGATACCAACCGAATTTGTGCTCGGTTGCGGTGGATTTGCTACCTAGTATAGATAGATATCAAATGTTGGTGCCAAAACTCCTTTTTGGAAACCAACTATTTTAGTATTTATGATTTTAGTTCATCTTTGAAATAAGTTAGATACTGATAGTGTGTTTGCTTAGGCGTGTTTTGTTATCTTCTTTGGTGTTAGATTGCAAGGGTTCGAATCCTCTTAGTCTCTGTACATATCCATCATTTTTTTAACTATTTATTGTTTGGATTTTTGGAAAGTCCTTTCAGTATAGATTCTTTTTTTTTAAGTTTTTTTAAGTATAATAATTTGAGGAAATTGAGTTTTAAATTTAGTTTCGTATCGTGACGAATTTAAGCGACGCTAACTAAAAAACACAACGTCTCGTGTAGATAAATGACCAACTATTGTATCTAAAAAAAATCTAAAATTAATGACTACATACATTCTAGTCAATTTATATAATAAATAGTACAAGATTTTAAAAAGAATAATATTCTACTCGTAAATTCACCTAACCCTTCTGTTATGGGATTTGAACCCTCAACCTCCAAAAGAATGGAGCACCTATTACACCACCAAATACCACTTAGCCAAATACTCTTTTGTAAACTGGAAAAGATTACATATAATTCTCGCAATTTTCAACATTTCGAAACTTGTAAATTGATTTGTATAATTAAGAAGAGAAATTGATATGCAATCAGCTTGTTCATTACATAATAAATAACCAAACTTTTTAGTGACAAAAAGTATACCTATCATCAGCCATTTATAATGACTAGATTTGATTAATACATGCTAACAAAGTACACTTTACAATCTTTTATAGTACCTTAGTGTACAAAGATTTGTGCTAATCTCACCAATAATCCCCACAAGAGCATTTCCCATCTTTAAAATAATGAAATCTTCTGACATCCCTAACAATAATCTCCCTCTCAACAACCTTAGAAATAAACTTCGTTGCAGAATGACAGTCATTACAGACCCTAAGATTCTTCGCCACCCGAACCGGAACGCCAGGTGGCAGGTTTATCAACCCAAACGCGATAGCTAACCGCTCACTGTGCCCACACAACAAACTCTCCTTCTCCTCCTCATTCACATTATGAAGAACACATGATGTATCAGAAACATAACCTTCAAGTCTCAACCTTTCCACTAATGTTTCAAGAAACTCGTAAAGCTTCTCGCTTTGCGGGTGGTTAAAATCACCCGACACAAATTTGTGAACCTCATCATCAAACTCAATCCAACTGCAACCGGGCTCTTTTTTAACCCCGTTTCTGATCATAACTTTCCTTGTTTCATTTGCCTTTTCCCATAATCCAACAGATGAGTAGATGTTTGAAAGAAGCACATAATGGCTTGCAACATCTGGCTCGGTTTCAAACAGATAACGGGCTGCAATCTCACCAAGTTCAACGTCTTGGTGAATCCAACACGCGCCAAGTAAGCTACTATAAGCACCCACTTTGTTAAACTGTGAAGGCATGCTGTTTATGAGGTCATAAGCTTCGGTTAACCGCCCAGCTCGACCAAGCAAGTCAACCACACACCCGTAGTGATCCTCAGTCGGGTTAACACCAAACTCGTCTTTCATTCTGTCGAACAAACTTTGACCCTCGGTTACCATTCCTGAGTGACTACACGCCGCAAAAAGTGAAATAAACGTGACCTCGCTTGGTTTGACTTCATCCACCATGTGGTCAAACAGTGACATGGCGAGATCTCCTCGCCCATGCATACCGTAAGCCATGAACATAACATTCCAAGTAATCACATTCCTCACAGGCATATTATAAAAAACGTGACGTGCGAAGTTCAAACAGCCACATTTTGCATACATGTCTGTTAATGCACTTCCTACTGCCACATCATATGCCAACAGGTGTCTAACAGCATAACCATGGATCTCTTTCCCCTTAGCTAAAGCTGCTAATGCTGCACATCCTGGAAGAACTGTCATTAATGTTATCGAATTCGGTTTACACGCGTTTGCTTCATCTCTTTCTGTCATTTTATGCAACAGATCCAATGCGTGTTCGTGACACCCGCAAACCACATATCCGGTAATCATCGTATTCCACGAAACCGTATCTTTAACCTTCATACCATCAAATATGTTTCTTGAAACATCAACTTTTCCCATTCTAGAATACAAATCCATCAATGCATTTTGAACATACGCGTCTTCTGAAAATCCTAATTTCACAACATAACCGTGCACGCCTTCTTTATCAAGAAACCCTTCACAGTGCGTAGAAGCGGGGATTACACTCGCCATAGTTGTAGGATTCGGAAAAAGACCCGAAAACTCAATCATTTCAAGAAAAACAACCAATGCTTCTTTGTAAAATCCGTTTTGCGTGTAACCAGCAAGCATTGCATTCCAATTTGCAAGACTTCGATTCACAAGCCCATCAAATACCCTAAAACCACTCGTAACCTCTCTACAGTTACAATACATATCAACTAACGCGCTACACACGTATGAGTTTTCTATCAAATGCGTGTTTCTTAACGTGTAAGCGTGAATCTCCTTCCCATTATTAAGCAACTCCAAATGAGAGCAAGCAGGAAGCACGCTTGAAAGCGTAACTCCATCGGGCTTCATCCCTTCACGAATCATCACCCGAAACACCGCCATTGCATCCTCAAAGTTATCTTTCTGCGACAACGAGCTTATCATCGTGTTCCAAGAAACCAAGTTTCTACAACTAAAGATTTCAAATATCGACACAGAATCATTAATCCTTCCGAGTTTCGCATACATATTCATCAAAGAATTATCCGTAAAACTCATACTTTCACCCGTTTTCAACGCGTAACCATGAACTTGCTTTCCTAGCATGGCACCGCGCCGAGTTTCCAAATTCGAACAAGCAACCGCCACACTGACCAACGTGAACGAATTCGGTACAGTTCGATCTAACTGCATTCGCCTAAACATATCCAACGCAAGCTCCCATTCCTCCAACCAACATAACGAGGCAATTAAAGTGTTCCATGAAACTTGATCTCTCTGAGGCATTTTATCAAACACCTTGAGTGCATCATCAAGAGACCCACATTTCCCGTACAAATTCATCACCGTATTCGCAACCGTCACCGAGGATTGATCATACCCATGTTTAATGACAGCTCCATGAATCTGGTGACCCAAACTCAGGTTGTGGGTTTCGGTTGTGGCTTTTAAAACTGCGGGTAAAGCGAAATTGTCCGGGTGGTGACCGGAGGCTGTCATGTCGATGTAGACGGAAATGGCTTCGTGGAAGCTGTTGGAACGGGTGTGGGATCGAAGTTGCTCGAGCCATGAGGAGTATGAGCGTGAATTGGAGGTGAAGCTTATATTGAGAATGGGTTTTGGTGGTTGTTTGTGGTGGTGAATTTGTGGAGAGTGACAGAGTGTTACTGTGGACATTGAAGAAGAAGAAGATTATGATTATGGCCTCAAAAACATATTTGTTGTGGATATGGAAAACAAACAGGGTTGAGTAATCAATAAAAGATAATGAACTTGTTACACATATAATAAAACAAACTGATAAGTAGAAAGACAAATGACGATCACAAAGACACGATGAAGAACGAAATGACACAATGATGTAATTTTTGCTTTAATTATTATAATTATGAATATCAATTGAAAAATACAATGACCAAAATATATAGCACAATGCGTAGAAAAACTCAATTATAAAACAAAATGAACAACTAATAACACAATATATAAAAACCTGCTAATTTGTTTATATAACAATATGATACTCCTATTAAAGATAAAAACGTGTTATGAACGCTTTAAAAATAAGCTTACAATATGAACTTTTGTTATTGTGGTGAATTTTTTTTAACAAAAAAATGTTGTATGAAAAATTATGGACGATTTAAAATTATGCGGGAATTAACATATGCCTTGCACGTAGAGAGAGAAAGTCAACAAAAGTGGGTTATTATCTTTATGTCACTCCCGTCAATTTTTTCCTCTTGAATTAATCTCTATTGTTAAAAAATATAAGAGCAATGGATTAAATTCCTTCTTATATTTATTATTTTGTTGCCCTTTATATTTTAACCTTATCCATAGAAAATAAAGTTATAAGAATTAGATATGGTAAGAAAAAAAAAGAAAAGGGAAAATTGATCAAAATGGGCCTTACATTTATTGAAAGTAAGGATAATAATAATCAGATGCAGGTCTAAGTCAACAGATGAAGAGCAAATCCCATATTGGATGCTGAAATTGAAAACTACTTTATAAGTCAAACGATTTGGAATATGAATATATGATAGTCAATTCAGTTTGGTTGTCAAAGTAAATCTCTAGATAAAGTGAACAGAATGCACTTGAGATTTTATAGTTGGGCACAATGTACAAAACTTAATTGTAAATCTTACTAGCAGAAAATATTACCAATTTAACTAACATACTTAACCACAATAATCCCCTACTTTGACTGTTACAAAATACACAACTATAATTGTATTTTCTACAAGAACTCTACCAATTCTGTTTAGCTTTCCAACCCAAAAATCATGGTTTTTTATATGAGATTTATGAAAAATCAAAATCTACTTTGATGAAATATAATTATACATATGCTAATTCACACATCGTTGAACAAAGTTCAATTTCACCCATAGCTAATTATTAGCCCATTAAGGATTAAAATATAGAACAA
This sequence comes from Bidens hawaiensis, assembly GCF_021521415.1. Lineage (NCBI taxonomy): Eukaryota > Viridiplantae > Streptophyta > Magnoliopsida > Asterales > Asteraceae > Bidens > Bidens hawaiensis. Next base: position 1,636,785 of record NW_027491362.1, on the reverse strand, counting down.
TAGAAAAATTCACATACAAACACACAAAAAGAGTAGATCAAAAATCAAACGAATTTACTAAAACCGAATTATACAAACCTAGTGGAGGGACGGATCAAGGAGAGAAGAAACTGGTGGCTGGAATGGACTACACCTTTTGTTTTATAATTGAAGAGAGGGGAGCCAGGGGTGTAGTTGATAACTACAGGGTTTTAAATTATAGATATGTGTGGTGATAGATATGCTAGATTGAACGAAGTGTTTAGTGTGAGAGAGTAAATTGACAGAGTAACGGCTTGCAAAACGATAATTAGAACACTTGTTAAATTATGTAGGCTAACAGCCTATATATAGAAGATGAAGGCCATTCGTTACACAGCCCGTAATGAATTGTCTCACTCGTCTTCATTTTGTACATAACTTAATGAGTATAGCGAATGACTCATTCGCTATACCTCATTCGTCAACATTCCATGACGGATGGATACGAAACAATAACGATTAGCTCCATTCGTTAGACATCCTTAACGAATGGATAAGATCTATAACGTATAGCATCATTCGTTAAACATCCTTAACGAATGAGCTAATTAAACATAACGAATGGGACTAGTAATTACCAAAATGACCTTTACATTAATAATAATAAATTACACAAATACAAAGAACCGAGACGACCAAAACGATGCACTAACAAACTCCCCCTCGTCTCGTGCTCTTTTTCTTTAACTTAGTTGAACTGCTTCGTCTTCCAATCAGCGCAACTACGAACCCCGAACGCATGACAAACACGAACAACGCGTTGGAATTTCATAGCGTATTCATAATCTTTAGCATCAGCAAACAAAATCTTGTTCTTGAACATCACGTCCTTGTCAGTCTCTGATAAGTTAACGAGCCACATCGGATCGATGACTCGTATGAATTCTGTCTTCAGACCAGTGTTCAAAACAACAACAGCCTCACCCGTTCAGTTGTCATAATATCACCTGTTAAATGTCTTGTAAAGACTTTGTAGAAATGTCTTTACATGCACTCGTTATATAATAAAATCATACAATCATGCCATGAAGCTCTAGTGTTGCTATTGAGATAAACTTTTTGGAACATATTTGTTTGTTCAACATTAGTGCATAATGTTTATCTCAACTATCTCTAATGTTAATGTAATGTTTTTATTATTTGTTACGTATATTTCAACATGTTAAGGGTTGTTTGAGGTTCGGGTAATGGTAATTGGTTTTGTTTTATTGGGTTGTTCACTTGTTTAACCAAAATTTGTCCACCTAATATGTATGTACCAAATTAATTTCTTAAAGTATGATTATAATATATACCTATCTATGTTTGTTGTTTGTTTTGGTTTATTCACATTGGGTGAACTTTTTAAATATTTTTGAATGTTGTATGTAAAATTTGGGTGCATACAAAGTTTGTAGAAGCGATGAAAATCGAGCTGAAGTAAAATACATGGACAAGTGTTGTGAGATTTCACTTGATGGGAGAGCAAGTAGTTGCCGAGTTTGGTGAGTATGCTTTAGAATAAAACCAAGAAAATTACATAACAAAACCATGTCGATTGCAAATCAGAAAACTTCTGCATGATTATGTTAAGGAAGTGTTGGTTAGTTTACATTCGCGTATGACATTAATCTCCACGGAGATTCTAGCCTTCTCATTCGAAAAAGATTTGGTCAACGAGGTTATTGAACAAGTTAACTGGCATTGCGGTCAACCCACAGGTCACGGGCACTAGATCCTCTTGTGAGAAAGGATAGAGCGAAACGTTGATGATGGATCAACACTTTATTGGATGAAAATGATATTATGTTTGAAGTTGTACATGAAACTCAACAAGAATTAACCATGGAAGGCGTGTTGACTTTTGGTTTAACCGGTTGATCTAGTCGAGGATCATGGTTCGAGTTTACTAGTTGTTTATGTGTTGGTATTATAGAGGGGTTGTGGTCATTAACTTATTGTAGTGTTTTGGTAATTTTTTTTTGGAATATAATATACTGGCTTTAGAAACCCGTGTATTACACGGGATAAATTAATGTATAAATTATGAATAATTTAATACAAATAAAAAAAGATAATTAAGTCTCTTTATATTATGTAAAAAAATGTATTACAAATATAGTCGTTTTATATCATCAAATATATTTGAATATTAAATCGAAAATGGGTTGTTCTACCATCGGTATACAATAATGAAGCAATGCCACTGGAAGCAACATTTAAAATAATGAGGTCTTTCGATGTGAAAGATGTAGCTAAAGTTTTTCGCAAAAATGTTATACATTCCATACCCGGCCATAGACGAAAACGACAATAGATTTTTTTTGAACAACTTTCATGTTGTACCTATAAACACACTATTGTTCAACTATCACAATAGCTTATAATAAATATAAATAATAGAAAATTTGTTTATGATTTTTAAGACTAAATATTTGTAAAAAAAAATAAAAAACAAATTATTATAGTTTTCTTAAATATGGAGATGTCTTAAAAAATTGAATGTTAATGTAATTTTTAAAAATAAACTCTTTTATATATACATTTCAATTTAAAATAAAATACATTTAGATACGTAATTATTATATTAATATTTTTTTATATTAAGTATGTTTAGAATATAATTTATGGTATTAATAATTTAATCAATGGAGATTGACCAATTAATACGGTATGTTGAATTTATAACTAATACTATATTTAGAACCAAGGATCTTTGTTTCTTTTCCATCAATAGAAGCGAAGTGATTTTTGCGAGAATTTGATAGTGAGAGTTAATCTCAGAATGCCATGTGTCAGAATTATTTTCTTTTAGGGATATTGGTTTTTAATACTCTCAACTTTTCCTCATTGGTAGATAACACTCCCAACTTTTGATTTGTCACCCACCACTCCCAACTTTCACCTTATTTTCCTGTACCACTCCCCGTCTAAATGAACACTAACCTCGTTAACGTTTTGGACTAAAAATGTTATTCGAATTAGTTGAGGGGGTAAAACAGAAATTTTATTTTTAACACACAACCTCCATTTCCGGTGACCTGGTTTTTCTGGCGACCTCATTTTTTCCGGAGAATTTGAGTTTTCTGGCTATCTCGTCTTTCAGAACACCATATCCATCATTCACCGAGCTTCACATATGAATTTGAGTTTTCCGGCGAGTTGCAGGTTTTCGGCGAACACCATATCCATCATTTCACCGCCCACTGCCCCAAAACCGCAACCCCCCTCCCCCCCCCCCCCCCCGCCACCACCAATGTCTCACCCAGCCACCTTCCGGGATCGCCTGCGTGCCGGAAAATCGAGTTGCAGGTTTCCGGCGAGCACCATCTTCATCATATCTCCACCAGTGCACAATCTTCATGATCTCCATCACCTTTTTACACCTCTGAACCATCTCCATTTTCTGAAAGACGAGATAGTCGGAAAAATCAAATTCGCTGGAAAAAAAGAGGTCTCCGGAAAAACGAGGTCACCAGAAATGGAGGTTGTATGTTAAAAATAAAATTTATGTTTTACCCCCTCAACTAATTTGAATGACATTTTTAGTCTAAAACATTAACGAGGTTAGTGTTTATTTAAACGGGGAGTGGTACAGGAAAATAGGGTGAAAGTTGGGAGTGGTGGGTGACAAATCGAAAGTCGGGAGTGTTATCTATCAATGAGGGAAAGTTGAGATTATTAAAAACCAATATTCCTTTCTTTTATTAGTATAGGTAGATGTATGTATGTATGTATGTATGTATGAAAGAGATATAGGATAGCGAACTGTTTTATTCATTAGATTGGAACATATTTTAATGATTAATATTACTAATTTAATTTTAGTTTTGTTCTCTTAATCGCATGCTAGTTTTTAGTTTTGTCAATATTACGTAGTAAGATTTATTATATGTAAGATTTATTATATGCTATCATGTTAGAAATATTCAACTTATAAACTATGTAACAAATACTTTTTATATTTGCTAACAGTTAAAAAATCGACTCCTGATTAAATTTATTAACTTCGATATGTTTGTCTTAACACCGACTTGGTATGGGTTTAAATTAGGGATATGTGTAATTGTTGCTATTAAAAATGGAATATATGTAAATAGTTATTTAATTAGTTCATAAAGGGTAAAATAGTTATTTAATTAGTTAATTTTAATAAAATAAATAAATATGTAATATATGTGGTTAAGTATGTAATTGATTTTTAAAGGTTATGCAAATATGTAATAAGAAAAGTTAAGAAAGGGTATATGTAAATGTCCTTGGTATACAATATTATCATTCTTCACAATATATTGGATATTGTTGCACTTTGCCCGCATAATTTTTGTTGGAAAATTTATTAGTGAAAATGGGTTTTTCACTAACTTTGAACATAAATAATATATTTATATATGTGTTGTATAAATATTGATTTGAGTTTCCAAAACGAAGCTTAGATGAATGAATATCAATGCTCGAAGTTGTATGGTTGGAATAACCAAAGAAGGGAAAATTGGATTTATCTTGGACATCGTGTCCCACGTATGAGCGCATGAGTGTCGCGCCTGCATAACGGACTGTTGCGAACAGTTGTTTGGACCTGGTCAAATAGTTTGTTCAACTCATGTCATGAATAAATATGATGGTTTTGATTCACCATTTAAATCTAATTAAAAGTATTTAACCATTTTAATTACAATAATTAATTTCAAGTTTATTACAAGATTAATTATCTTGTTTATGACTAAATTAATTTTATTGTTTATGACATATTAATTTGGTTAAGTATTTCTCATTTTGTGTAAGTATATAATGAACTTGTTGGTTCATGTTGGAGATACACTAAAACCATATTTTGGAGTCACTTACGCACACTCATGACAAAATTTAGAGAGGAGCACTCTCTATACTTATGTAAAACAACTTCAACAAATTTTCCTACATCTTGATAAACACCAATATAGCCGGTGACTTCCTCGGGTTCGTGGCCATCTCCGGCAGTACACATACTGTTCCGGTTGTTGTACCCTGGGAAACAGACGCGCTTGAAAGTAGGCACGAAATCTGTTTTAAGGGCCCCGTGTCTAACACGATCCTCAACCAAAACCGTTACCCAATTTCAATAAACGAATTATTGTTTTGAAGAAACATTTGTTGAAGACTCAAGTGATGAAGACTCGTGACATGGATACTAGAAGAAAGCTTATGGAAGCACCCCTAGTAAGATATGGATTGAATCATTTCGGTATATAAATTTGCATTTTATATTCTTTTTATGTACTTTTGTAAACGGTATTGTACTAAGTGAATTTCCCACGATTAACGAGAGTATCGTTATTATATTTTTATTATTATCTTAACTAAAAGTGATCCACTTTTCCTACAATCTTAATACAGAATTTCGTGAAGATTGACGGTTCAATCTTAAAACCTATTGATAAGGATTTTTGGTTCACGAAAGTTTAAAATGTTAATTGAATTTTTTCTATAAAATTTTATAAATATTTGGGGAAATAATGTGATTAGTACAAAAGATATCGGATTTATTTATATTGGAGTACAATATTAAATCCGAATACCGTTACAAATTGTATGGTTCGTTTCAACCTTTAGAGTCCTTAAAACGATTTGATATCGTTTTATATCTAACAATTCTGTTAGAAAAGACTTCTAGCAATCCGTTTGAGTGAAAATGTTTTATGAGTCAAGTAAACCTAGTATGAATTTGTTGCATTTTTTTATATGCTAACATACATATGCCATAAAATAATATAAGAGTTTTTTGACAATTTATTCTCATGAATTAATATGGGAGTTTGCTATTAAACTTGACACTAAACATGTTATTAATATAATGGCGGTTTTATTTTGACTCATAAAATCCATGTTGATTTTGTTTAGTACAAAATTTAATATGGAAAATAAGTTTCAAGTGGGTGATAGATGAGTTGAACAAAAGTGCTCATTTTGTTGCATATATATTTGTGTGAAGAGAATCACAATATATTGAAACGATTTGAAAAACCGTTGTGTTTTTAATTTAAAATGATTTTTATAATCATTCTTCATCTAACGAGCGCGTTAGAATATATATTATTTTGCGTAATAATTCTGATCTTATTGGGTTTGAAATGTTTATATATTCTAATGAGCGTATTAGAAAAGGTTGGTTTAGTAGAACCATATGTATTTATAAACATGCACGATGGGATGCGAGGTACGGTTTTGTTGTTTGCGAAGTAGGTATTTCGCAGTATGCGAACAAGTTAAAAAAGATTATTTTGGCGAATTGATGGTTTATACCTTCTAATGAGCGTGTTAGAAATGGTGTTATTCGTATAAACTACTAAGCTTTATAACGGTTTTACCATTTATTTCTAAGGAGCGTCTTAGAACCGATTTTGTATTTATAAACCATAACCTCTAAAACGTTTTTTTTATAATTTCTTATTTATAAGGAGCGTCTTAGAACCGCTTTAAATCTTATAAATTAATAAGCTTTATAAACAAGTCTATTCTTTTTATTTTCTAAGGAGTGTCTTAGAAGTGGTTCATAAGAATCGCAAGTTTTAAAAACGATGTAAAATTGGTTATTTTTAACAAGAAGTTAGGAATGACTTATGTTAATAAGAACCAACATTTTGTTGTTTAGTAAAATTTTGTTTCTAATGAGCGTATTAGAATCGTTTTATCTTATAAACCATCTACTTCAACGACGTGCAATCGTTTGTTTTTCTGACGAGCTTGTTAGAATCGGTTTAGTGTGATAAAACTATATTTTTGTGAACAAAACGATTTGTAATTGTTTTAATTTTCTAACGAGCGGGTTAGATAATTATAGAGGTAGGGTACCAAAAAGACCCAAATACCCTTAAGGACTACTCGCGGGTCAATCAGAAGTACCTCATAAGGCACCCGCGGGACACATAAATCATCCGCATAATTATTTGAGGAAGAAACACCTTTAAAGCACATGCGGAAGCATCACAGTACCCTCAAAGGTCATCCGCAGGAAGAGATATCCTCCCGCGTAAATAATCACGAGGTAAATGCTCCGGGACAGCTGTCAATGCACAATTACCTTCTAGAAGATTTGCCAAGATGCCTTCTTGAGCAATACGTGAGCCCTCAGCCAGTCAATGGATGACAAATGGCAAGTTCGTTATAACCGTGCACATAGCCAATATTCTCCCATTAACCAATGATAAGGAGACACGCGTCCAGGTTGTTATACATGCACATGCAACGTATAAGATGAACCTATCACATACGGACACGCGTCCAGACGGTTATGCAGGCATCTTCTTAAGGACAGCTGGCCCAATTACCCTTCCCACACTCTTCGGCTATAAATACCCTCTCAATCATCATGAGGTATTCATTCACTCCTACTGTACTCTCTCAATTTACTTAAGTGCTTATCTTCTACAGAAGAGTACTTATTCTCACGCCGGAGGGTGGTTACGGGAAGACCCCCCCCCCCCTCTTGTCCTTCCCGTAACGAGCTCACGGTGTCTGTTTTACAGGTGTTCGTCACTGGACTTTAGGAAATTGGGTTCATATCGTTTGGCAGTTAACCGTATCCTACCCTGTTGACTAATTGGATCCAGGACCCATACCACGTAGTCGTGGATCCGTGTTTCTTCATTGGCGCCATCCGTGTTTTTGTTAGAACAACAATTTTTGTTTTCGAAGTTACGATATGAATCAAATTCCTAAAGGGCCGACGGGGACCTCAGAACAAATCCCACGTGTTACTAATCTAGAAACACGTGAAAGAGCAACGTCATTGTTCGCTCAAAATCTTACTCCCGATGAGCAAGATGATGTTGTGACACCCGGAGGTTTTACTTTGGGTGGTTCATCAACTCGAAAGCATCTTATCCCACTGGCAGACGCTGCTCCAGTGGGTACAAGAAATGTAGTAACACCAGCTGGTACTCCGCCCACCGATATGGGAGGGATTACAGCTCAGAGAGGTTCCAATTTGGGAGATCTTGGGCGAACTATGAGAGAAAGTCACCGGGCTCACCCAGAATTGGACCTCGAAGAAAATTCAGGTGACTTAGCCCTGAGGAAAACTCATACAATAAGCCACAGATCTGAGGAACTATTGTCTCCGGATGAGTGGTTCCGTATCCAACAAGAGAGTCTGGCCGCTGAATATGGACGAAGGGTACGGAATGAGCGACTTCACGTCCGTACCCTAAGTTATGATGACCCTCCTAGGAGATCTATTTCTCCTCCGATAAGAGGAAGTCATATTCAGTACAGTCATCCAGAAGAGCAATACCAGAAGGAAATCCCGAGGTTACGTCCTCATCCCCGCATAAAATTGCGAGTACCGTCTTACGAGGAAGAACTAGGCGGACATGACTCGACATATCATCCGGGAGGTAGTTATTACAGCGGAGACAGCCGTTTTCTTCCATTTGGAGAAGCTAGCTACCCGCGATCGGCTATTCGCCAAGCAGAGTATTACAGCAATGCGGAACACGACTTCTCCAAACCATATCGTCCGGAGTCATTCGCAGAAAAATCCAAGTTCATTCCATCCATCGCGACAGCTCCGTTCCCGATAACATCCTTTGGGACATATAACGGGATGACGGATCCCAGCGATCACTTGCTGAGGTTCGAAGCGGTCGGAGGAGTCAGTGGTTGGACTCTTCCGTACTGGTGCCATATGTTCGCATTGACATTTACTGGAGCTGCGCGAGAATGGTTTGAATAATTGCCTTGCGGACACATTAAGAGTTGGAAAGACTTCGTAGAAAAGTTTTCCCAACACTTTAGTCAACAAAAGAAACACACTCGTGACCCGTCTGAAATACTTGATGTAGTAAGGCGAAATAATGAATCCATTGAGGATTTCATTACCCGTTTCAATAATGAGAGCCTTAATATTGGCGGAGTCAGTGAAGAAATGCTGAGAGGAGCATTTCGAAAGAATGTAAATAGTGACTCCCTGATTCGTATTCTAACTGGAAGAGATGGTATGCCCAAATCTTGGGACGAAATCATGACGTCAGCCAGGCTATTTGCAAGAACTGAGAAAACCTTGGGATCCGGCAGTCAAAAACAAGTGCCAAGAGTCGAATTCCAAACCCCAAGACCAAATAGACAGGCCAATGGGCCAATTTGGTCTAGAATGCAACCAAGTACAGAAGCACCAAAGCAGTTTGATGCAAGATCATTGATTAGCAACAAGAACAAACGTAACTTTCCCGCACGTTCTTCCAATAACAGTTGGACTCAGTTGTCAAAATCTCCATCAGAAATCCTCATGACCGAGAACATAACCTTCCGCAAACCTCAACCAATACCGAGGAAGTCATTCCTCGAAAAAACAAACACTGCTCATATCATGAAGACATTAGACATAACACAAATGAATGTGTAGCCTTAAGAAACGAAATCGAGGCAGCAGTGAGAAATGGAAAATTGGAACACTTGGTCAAAGGTGCAAAGGCAGGGGGTGGCAAACCTCCCGCAAAGGAAAACCAAGGCCCGTCAAAAAGGCAAATCAAAGATCTGAACGTTCATATGATTCACGGAGGCCAGCAGACCAGCGGGAAGAGAAAAGAATTTGAAGACGAAGAGTGGAAAAATGAGCCAGTCATTTTTCCTCGTATCAAAGGAGGACCATGTAACAAAAACCCTTTGATAATTACTGCCTTGTTCGGACACCACCGGTTACAATATGTGTTCTTCGAAACCGGTAGTACGTCCGACATTATGTATGAACAGTGCTTTAAACAGCTTGAAGAAGAGGATAAAGAATGATTGCGACCTATTCATGCACCTGTTTCTGGATTTGGTGGGGGAAATAATGCACCCGCGGGGTATCATTACTTTCCCGGTTACACTTAGTGACGGAGTTCACTCACGAACCGAGGAGGTTGAATTCTTAGTTTTACCGGCAAGGTCCAAACATGATATTATCCTCGGACGGGAGGCAATTGGTGACTTTAATGCACATTCGTCCACAGCTCACGGAGCAGTAGGGGTCCCGACCCGCACTGGAGTAGCAATAATCCATGTTAACCGACATTGTTACACAACTGAAAGTTCAAGGCTGAGCAAAGTTTCCAAACAAAACCAGAGGACTGAACCGGAGAAGTGGATCCTCAACAAGAAATTTCCCGACCAAACCATAGTAATTGGTCCGGCTATCTCCGAAATCGTCCAAACTTTTCTGAAATAATTATTGACAAAGAATATCGACATTTTCGCATGGCAACCCGCGGACATGACAGGTGTCCCGCGGATCATTTCAGAACACAAATTGAAGGTGAATCCATTAATCACCCCAATTGTGCAAAAGAAGCGAAAAATGGGCCCCGAACAGACCAAAGCCAAGAACGACCAAGTGCAAGACCTTCTTCACACTGGAATCATACAAGAAATCAAGTACCAAATATGGGTGGCTAACCCGGTGATGGTCCCAAAAAGTAATGGAACGTGGAGGATGTGTATAGATTACAAAGATCTAAACAAGGCATGTCCGAAAGATTGTTACCCACTTCCGGAAATAGACCTAAAGGTAGATGCGGTGGCCCCATTCAAATTCACGTGCTTCCTTGACGCCTACAAAGGGTATCACCAGATTCATATGGCGGCTGGTGATGAGGACAAGACAGCGTTCCGCACCGATCAAGGCACATTCTGCTACAGAATGATGCCTTTCGGCTTAAAAAACGCGGGGGCCACGTATCAAAGGCTGATGGATCAAGCTTTCAAAGGTCAGATTAGTCGAAACCTCGAAGTTTACATGGATGATTTAGTGATCGAAAGCATCGAAGAAGACCAAATGCTGAGGGACATAGAGGAAACTTTCGAAACACTAAGGAGTATCAATATGAAACTCAATCCAGCAAAGTGTTCCTTCGGGATGGAGGAAGGGAAGTTCCTCGAGGTAATTGTCACATGCACGGGTTTCAAGGCTAATCCAGACAAGAAACAAGAAGTAGCCCGCATGCCATCTCCCGCATCCCTCAAAGAAGTCCAAACACTTAATGGGAGATTAGTAGCATTAAATAGGTTTCTGGAAAACCACGCTGCTAAATCTTATCCATTCATTTCAACTCTGAGAAATTGCCTCAAAAAGGCACAGTTCAGATGGACCCCGGAAGCCGAACAAGCGTTCCAAGAAGTCAAGACGTGTTTAATGGAATTACCCACGTTAACTGCTCCACACGCGGGTGAACCATTAACACTATATATGTCGGCATCTGACATTGCTGTGGGGGCTGTTCTATTGACAGACAGGAAAAATGTCCAAACTCCAATTTATTACGTCAGTAGAACATTATCGGACCCGGAAACAAGATATACGATGTTGGAAAAGTTGGTGCTGGCACTGATCTATGCAGCCAGACGACTCCGCAGATACTTCCAGGGTCACCCCATAAATGTGTTAACCGGGTACAAACTCAAGAACGTGTTGAGTAAACCTGAATTGTCCGGTCGGCTAGCAAAGTGGGCCATCGAGTTAGGTGAATACTCAATCGAGTATAAACCTGAATTGTCCGGTCGGCTAGCAAAGTGCTGGCGGACTTTGTCACAGAAGTTCCGCAACACAAAGAACAAGAATGTTTGATCGAACAACAACCCCAAGCACCTCCGGAACAAGGACAAGTTTGGTCATTGTTCATGGATGGGGCTTCCAGCAGCGAAGGGTCAGGCGCAGGCTTAAGGCTGGTCAACCCCGATGGACATGAATTTACATACGCCATCAAGTTGGACTTCAAAAGTACCAATAATGAGGCGGAATATGAAGCCTTCCTGGCAGGCCTGCGGATAGCAAACAAGCTTGGGGTAAAACATTTAGAAGCTCGGGTGGATTCCATGCTAATCGCGGGACAAATAAATGGAACGTATGAAGCTAAGAACGATGTTATGGCTTCTTATTTGTCCCAAGCGAGATTCCTGATTCGCCAGTTCACGTCTTTCAATATTATTCACATTAAGAGGAGCAAGAACAAATTGGTGGACGCCCTTAGTAAGCTAGCTTCAACGAACTTTGAGCATTTTGCCAAAGATATTCGGGTAGAAGTCTTGGACCACCCATCCATTCAACAAAATCAAGTCCTGGTAATCCAGACCGGTGTCGAGTCCTGGATGACACCCATCAAAGCTTACTTATCCTCCGGAGCACTCCCAGCAGGAAAAGCTGAGGCTCGGAAGATCAAGCACAAAGCTCTGAATTACCAGTTGACTGATGGTATCTTGTACCGGAGATCATTTCTTGGTCCGTTGTTACGTTGTGTGGACGCGGAAGACGCGAATTATCTCATCCGAGAAATTCATGAAGGTATTTGCGGACTTCATGCGGGTCCAAGAATGACAGATGCAAAAATCATGAACGCAGGGTATTACTGGCCTGGTATGCATTTAGACGTCGTGAAAGAAATCAGAAAGTGCGATTCTTGTCAGCGCCATGCCCCAAATACCTTACGCCCAAAGAACGAGCTGATTCCGGTAACATCTGCCTGGTCGTTCCAGAAATTGGCTATTGACATTATGGGAACTTTCCCAAAGGCCCCGGGACGAGTCAAATTCTTGATAGTGGCCATTAATTACTTCACCAAGTGGGTAGAAGCCAAATCGGTCGCTTCAATAACGGCATCGAATGTTAAGAAATTCATGTGGGAATTCATCATCTGCCGATTTGGTCTCCCACAACAGTTGGTAAGTGACAATGAGACCCAATTTGCTGATAGCGGACTACAAGAATGGCTAAGAGAACTTCAGATAACCCAAGTTTTCACATCTGTAGCTCACCCACAAGCAAATGGTCAAGTCGAAAGGACCAACCGAACTATCAAGGAAGGAATTAAGGCAAGGCTGGGTACTAAATGGACTGGTTGGGTTGACGAGTTACCCCATGTACTTTGGGCCTTCCGCACCCAGAAAAACTCTAGTAATTCAGAAACGCCGTTTAGCCTAACCTATGGCACCGAAGCCATGATTCCGGCAGAAATCGGGATCCCATCCGCGAGGGTCCTGTTAATCAACGATAACGATCGTGAACTCCAGATGAATCTCGATTTGCTCGAGGAAAGACGAGAATTAGCATCGATTCGCGAGCACAATTACAAAGACAGCTTCAAAAATACTATAACTCGCGGGTCCAAGTATGCGAATTCGATGCGGGAGATTTTGTCTTCCGCAACAACAAGGCATCCGGACAGGAGCCTCCGGGCAAGCTAGCCCCAACTTGGGAAGGACCTTATAAAATCAAGCACGTGCTATCCAAAAGTGCCTACAAGTTGGAGAAATTAGATGGGACCGAGATTCCTCTGACGTGGAATGCAGCACAATTAAGGAAATGCTACATGTAGTGCTCCTAGTTGTCTTTTATTTTCGGCCTGCGCGCCCACATAGTTCAGCAATTGTGTAATTTCCTTTGACGGCTTATGCCTAGTTATAAAGAAACTTATGATAGTTATGCACTATTTTGATAAGTTGTAATCCTTTATTGACACAAACGAAGTTCCGGATAGACACTTATATTATAATACATAAAACAAAGTGCACCGGAAGAAAACAAGACTTCTTATCGGATAGTCAAATGAGATTACAAGCAGAAAGAGTATTTACAATAAAGACCTATACACCTATGGGGTAGCATCTTCTTCCGTGGTGTCATCAGCTTCCGCTTCTTCCTCATCAAGGTTCAACAAATTCTTTAATTGATCTATAGCATCTTCTTTGTCCGCAAGCTCCAATATATGATCGGAGAGCGAAAATTTCAGAGTATCAAACTCCTTGGTTTTCTCGATAAGGATAGAGGCAGTATCCTTGCCGGCTAACACATGCTCCTCCGGAATCCGGCCCGCAGAGCCAAATTCATATCCTTCTTCAAAGCCCATTTGTTGGCCTGCTTTCTCGGAAGCACGGAGGAGTATCGCAACACAATTCCCGAGATCATCACTGTTCCGAATGTCAGCAATAACCTGTTAAGCACAACAAACATATGTAAGCTCATACACATCTGAACTGATTAAGTCAAACAGACTTCGTACCTTGGGAATAGCTGTTGACAGAAGCCACTTCTTATCCGCCTGAGCCCGGATAAGATCCATTTTGTGCTTAGCACACTCCAACGCTTGGTTTCGATTCTTAACATTAAGGACAGATAAGCGCTTGTCCTTAGCTGTTGAATCGGTTTGAAGGGTCCTAATCAGATCAGCTTGGTCATCCAGCTGTTTCTGAAAAGTGGCCTTAGCTTCCTCAGCAGCAAGTTGTTCAGCCTTCGCCACTTCCATAGCTCGATGACTGTCTCGAGCATCAGTTAATGCTTTGAGAGCCTCCTTCATGGCATCAAGCAAGTTCCGCTCGGTTTCCTCCAACTCATCATTCATAGCTAACCAATCCCGGCGAAGTTCCTGGTTGGTAGACACAGTGTTCGCCACGTGATAAGAGTTGGAGTCAAACAGATCTTTGCGAACGCGGCGACATTGTCGTTCCTTCTCTGCAGGAGGAAGACTCTTATCGAGATATTCTTGGCAAACGTCCGCATCATTCAGCACCGAGTTCCCCCGTAACGTCCATCGAGGATGATGCGGAGCAGTGTCTTCACCTACTTGAGAAGAGGAAGTTTGCCCTCTATGTCTAAACACATTAACCCCACCCTGTTTTTGGAAGTCATGCTCATCGTGGGGTGGAGATGCGTGGAATTGATCAACCCCACCAACCTCTTTCGCCCTAATCGGAGAAGAATCTGACAAATTGATCGGTGAGGTCGGTGGAGTTAGGGGTTTGGTAGCGACAAAATCCTTCAAACTTGGAGTATTCCAAACAATGAAAATCTTCAAGTTACCAAGAAGAAATAAATGGAAGAACTATCATAAAGGTTTAAAGCTTACCCTTGAAAACATCCCGGGCAACAAGTTCTCGAAGGCGGGCACCTAGGTCCAGAACCTCGGTTTTCTTTTCCTTCTTCTTCTTCTTTTTAAGAGGCGCGGCGTCGGCAGGATGCGCTTTTCGCTTACCAGCAGCCTTAGAGCCCTCCGCCTCCGTTACCTGAGGTTCGCCCTCAACGGTTCGAGGACCACCTCCCTCACCAGTTGTTGGGTCGGTGGTGGCCTTCAAATCTGGCTTGCGGGTCAAACCTGCAGAAGAGGGAGAAGGATTAGTAGCACTAAGTGGCAACCCTCCTTCACAGAGTGACGACTCTTCGCTAGATGACAAAAGTACGATCACTCCGCTTGAAATAACGGCGGTTACAGGGCGGGGTTGGGAAATACCTTCGCACTTCTTGACAAATTCCTCACCTTGCGCATACATCGCCTCAGAGACAATGTGCTCCGGGGTGAGGGTGGTGGAAAATAGGAAGTTGTCCCGCATGCGCTCTAAAAACGGCACGTCATGTCGGGCAATGGTGCGGCGCACCATCATGCCCCCCACCTTGTCCAACAAAGTGGACAAAACTATACCTTCACCTGCAACCAGTGTAAAATTTAAATAACAAAACGAAAAAGCCCCGATAGGTACAAGTACCGACTTACCTCCGGCAGTGTTCTCATAGTAGGGTTCCAAAGCAGGAAACGGCCACAACCGACTCATCCTCGCATAAACCGTCGCCCCTTCATGAATAGGGCGCATGGGCGTCGGCGTCTTGGTCAAAGTGTCAAACCATTTATGACCCTCATATTCAATAGTCGGAATCTCAGGGGGCGCATCTTCCGTCTTCCGTCGGGTCATGGCAAAGGGAACGGTGTTCTCACGAATCCAAAAGAATTTGGATTTCTACCCGTGAAGGCTCCGGAGCCACTCAAAGCCAACGGAACCTTTACCGGTGGTAGCGAAACTATACCACCCTTCACGGTATGTCATCTTGTAGAAAACGGCGAACATATTAAAGGATGGGTCATAATTGTGAGATTGACAACAGAACTCGAAGTGACGAATCCTCAACATCCCAACGGGTCAATCTGGGACAGATGGAGCCCCTAGGCCCTCATTATAGATCGAACGAACTTCGTCACAGGCAAGCGAAAGTTACCTGTGGTAAAATGGTCCACGTAGACGGCCATTTTCTTCGCCGGGGGCTCCGTTGCAATAGCCCCTCTTGACGGACGTTCGGCTTCCCATTCCGGAGGGAAGCCGTACACGTTTTTTACGTCCTCGAAGTCTTTCTCTTTGATATCACACCCGACTTCAGTAATAGAGGGAGGCTTTTTCTTCTGGGCAGCCATTTTATGGAAAATATGTAAAACAGATATCAGAAAAAAGAAGTTCTTTGATATGAGTAAAAGAGAAAATATGTAAGTGATAAGAATGGACCGAAGACTTCAAGGCCTATTTATACCCATCGCAATTAATGCGACTGTCCGACTAACAAAAGAAAGAGAAATTCCGGGCCATGGGAAGACTGACACGTCAGGCGGGAGATTCGAAAAACAAGTGCTTACAGGCTGCCAAAACAGGCGTTTTACACGTCCTGTCAGCCACCGGCTAAAAACCTCTCTGCGCCAAATCATCAGTATTATCTACCCAACTTGCACAAATTCAAAATTCAAATAAAAATATTCCACAAGAGATAATGTGTGCATGAAATTCTTTTCATTAATATCCAAAAACAGTGATTATAAAAACATGAAAAGAAATTACAAGTGTAAATTCTAGCGCCTACACATAACCTAAGGGTTAGCAGTACGAGCCACGTCTTCCGCCTTGTCATCATCAGATTTGTCATCATCATCGGACTCATCACCATCAGATTAATCATCAATGTATACCCGCAATTGCTTCACACCATCTTCAGATAAAGCAAATTCCGGAAGCATATTTTGTAGTGGAAAGACAAGGTCATCATACTCTTGAACTCGCAAGCCAAGTTCTTACTCCGCGTCAAGTCCGTGAAGGGTATGACCCTCAATAGGTTGTCCGGATTGGGCGAAAGCCAATCCTTTATTGAAGCCTTTTACTCGGCCAACCCCCTCAGAAGCAGTCGTCAAGTTCACAAAGCAATCAGTAAGTTCTGTACTTCTCTTAATATGACGGATGACCTACAAGCGAAGTTTGTCAACATCATAAAAATAAGAATGCGGGAGTTAAGTAATATTGAAGAGAAACTTACTGAGTCAAGACCACGGTTGAGGAAGTATTGCTTCTCCCGCTCAGCACGCTCCGCCCTACCACGAAGTTCTTCTAATTCGGTGGAGGCGCAGGTGTCCGCTTCAGTCTGGGATTGCAAAAGGGAGTCATAAGCAGACTGCATCTCAACAATCATTTTATCTTTCAGCTCAGCCTGCTCCCCTTGCAATTTCAAACCTTCCTCGAGCTCTTGGATCCGGGCGTTTTGCTGAGACACTTCTTCCTGTGCCTTCGCCAAATCATCCTTCTTCCTTTGAGTTTCAGCCCGGGAAGCTTCGAGGGTGGCATTAGACTTTTCACAGGCCTCTTTCCACCGTTTAGCAGCATCAGCATTCCACTCTTTCTCCTTTTTGAGTGCAGCTTCAGCGTCGGTTTGCTTCCACCTAGCTGAACTCGCTGCTTTACGATGTTCTTCGGCTTCCGCCTTGGCGACCTTCAAGGCCTCGGAAGCCGCACCAAGCTTCCCGCCCATAGTTCGCCACTCCCGCAATATTTCCTGACTGCAAGCTAAGCTATTAGTCAAAGAAACAGCTAGATCAGTATGAAGTTCTTGGCGGGAGCGAGTTTGTTGATATGCTATTTCAGTAGGTGGCATACAATGTTCAACAAAACTCATACAGGTCTTGGGGTTAGAAACCCGAGACCCGTTAACAATATCCCAGAGCGGGACAAACAAGTCAAAGTCCCCTCCTAATTGCACATTCGCAAAAAAGTGGGAATTGGAAGGTCCAAGGCGAACAGGAGTAGAAGAAGACTGTTGTGGACCACCTTGTGAAGAACCTCCTCCAGCTCCATGGACAGAGGGTCCAAACAGGAATTCGTCTCCTCTACTTAACGCGAAAGGCGAAGAAGTAGAATCAAACTGAAGAGCAGAGCGGGGAGGAGATTCATGAACTCTGAAGCCCTCAGCAGTAACCTCAGGATTTCCACGCTGGAAATCGGTAGCATCCCCAGCCTGGAATAGATAATCTACATCTGTTTCACCAGGAGGGGTAACAGGTCTATCCACCTCCTTCTCTGGAGGAGGCGACGGCTGTTTTTCAACATTTGGGGTCGACGCCGGTAGCTTTCCAACCACGCGACCCTCAGCAATAGATGGATCTGAAAAAGGAAACCACAATAAGGACATACCTACCAAATAATAACAACAGGATTACCAAAGATAATAACTTACCAGTCACAGTTCCCAAACGATCCGCAAGGCTAGGTGGTGGTGGTTTCCTCGGACGATGCGTCCGACGTTTCTTCGTTTTTGGTTCCTTCTCGGTGTCCGCGGAACTAGTTCCCGCGTCACTCGCCCGCGACACATGGAAGAACCTCTTCCGATAAAGTTCTGCTAACAAATGAGAGACAGATGAAACTTCAGTGGCATCATCTGAGCTTTCCTCTTCAGGAATAGCGGAATCGTCACTCGGGATAACGATTATCCCATCGGAGGTCAGCACATTAAGAGGGGATGGGTTTAAGATGTACGCACATGTTTCAAAGATAGCATCCGAGACAACCGGCTCGGCGCCCACATTCACAGGAAAGAGGAAATATTTGGCATTCCTTTCCATGACAGACACTTGCTTAACATCGCGGATAGTCTTCCCAACACACCCCTTGTCATCGTACAAGGCGTTAAGCATAGATCCGAAATCTAAAAAACAAACGCAGGAATTAAAATAACAAAAACTATGGAAAGACCACCTGAAGAAAATCAATAAAACTTACGGCCATTCGGCTCAATGAAAACAGGCTCCATATCGGGAGCAGGCCATAAGCGACTCATGCCCGCCCACACAAGAGCTTCTTCAGGAAGTGCTCGCATCGGTGTAGGCGGAGTAGTGAGTTTATGAAACCAATCACGCAACATAAGCAGCTGGCGTGATGTCAATTAGAGCGTCGTTCGGGGATCGACGAACAATGGCCTCCGGTATCACACCCTCGGAGATCCAGAAGAATTTTTTCTTCCAATCCTTGGAAGTTTCTTCAATAACATTGCCGATAGTTCTATCTGGCAAGCTATGGCAAGTATACCATCCGTTCCGATTCACCATCTTGTAAAATACAGCGAACCGATCTAACCGAGTGATCAAGCCGTATGCCATACACACAAACTCGAAATGCCGAATTCGCATAACGACACGAGGATGAAGTTTGGATAAGTGAATCCCAAATGCCTTAACAACTCGTTGAAAGAACTTCGTGACGGGAAGACGGAAATTCCCATGAACGAAGTAGTTAGCGTATAACGCCATCTTTCCAGGAGGTGAAAAGCTGGCCATGAAACCAGTAGAAGGGAATTCCGGCTCCCATTCCGATGGAATACCATAGGTCGTAACAAGCTTTTGATATTCTTCTAGGTCCCAACAGACCTCTATCTCGTCGACCTCAGATTGAGCAGACGCCATTGCAAATACTTCGTAACAATATTCGAATTGGTTCAAAAGAAAATCAGAAGATTAGAAGACAGAAAGCAAGTTCACATATAAGATTCAAAGGCGATAAACTTCAAAAAGAAGTTAACTCTCCCTATTTATACCCACCGCAATTAATGCGATGGGAATTGAGCAGTAGATAGAGAAACAACTATCCAGTAACAAATCGCCACGTCACGCGGGAAATTCGAAAAAGAGAAAAAGTTGTACAGTCGGGTACAGTTACAGCCGTCATAAACGTCCTGTCACCTGCACACGCGCCTGCGAGTGGTCAACTTGTCCTTTTTTATGATTATCCACAACAACAAAAGATATTTCTCACCAACTCGTAAAGTCAAAAACCCCTAAATCCACATTAAGTCCAGAATTTCACCCGCATAAAATACTTCACACGGAAGAAACACTGGACTGGGGGGACTTATAGAGGTAGGGTACCAAAAAGACCCAAATACCCTTAAGGACTACCCGCGGGTCAATCAGAAGTCCCTCATAAGGAACCCGCGAGACACATAAACCATCCGCATAATCATTTGAGGAAGAAACACCTTCAAAGCACATGCGGAAGCATCACATCACCCTCAAAGGTCATCCGCAGGAAGAGATATCCTCCCGCGTAAATAACCAAGAGGTAAATGCTCTGGGACAGCTGTCAATGCACAATTACCTTCTAGAAGATTTGCCAAGATGCCTTCTTGAGCAATACGTGAGCCCTCAGCCAGTCAATTGATGACAAATGGCAAGTTCGTTATAACCGTGCACATGGCCAATATTATCCCATTAACCAATGATAAGGAGACACGCGTCCAGGTTGTTATACATGCACATGCAACGTATAAGATGAACCTATCACATACGGACACGCGTCCAGACGGTTATGCAGGCATCTTCTTAAGGACAGCTGGCCCAATTACCCTTCCCACACTCTTCGGCTATAAATACCCTCTCAATCATCATGAGGTATTCATTCACTCCTACTGTACTCTCTCGATTTACTTAACTGCTTATCTTATACAGAACACTACTTATTCTCACGCCGGAGGGTGGTTACGGGAAGACCCCCCCCCCCCCCCTCTTGTCCTTCCCGTAACGAGCTCACGGTGTCTGTTTTGCAGGTGTTCGTCACTGGACTTTAGGCAATTGGGTTCATATCGTTTGGCAGTTAACCGTATCCTACCCTGTTGACTCATTGGATCCAGGACCCATACCACGTGGTCGTGGATCCGTGTTTCTTCAATAATGTTTTATTTAATAAACATATTTTGGAGTTTATGGTCTTGATTGGTTATCAAAACATAAAACACATAAAGTTTATTATTAAAACAATTGCAAACTTAAGATATGACTTGAACGAATAAAACATGTATTTTGCAATTAATATTGGTTCGTTGCTAGAAAGATAATTAGCACATCTTAAACCATATATTAGCTTGTCTCGAGTATTATTTTGTTAAAAAAATTTGTTATTGTTGTGAACATAATTAATTGTTCAACTACTTGTGAGTAGTTTGTCATGTAAACAACTTTATTGTTTTGGACTAGATTTGTCATTGTTCAAGTTTGGAGTTTCAAGATGAAACAACTAACTTGTCTTTATAAATACTTGACAACTTATTGAGAGAGTATCTCATGATATGTCGAAAAGATATCAAACGTTTAACAAAATCGTGAGAGTATCATGAAAAAAACTATACGTATATTGAAAGGATACACACAAAAATGAAATATATCATTAAACGTTGAGAGTATCAACATGAGAATTTCACAAAGTGTGAATTCTAATTTGATTACAACATATGAAAATATATAGGTTATTATTATTATTAACATTTATAATAAATCGTTCGAGATTTGTTATAAGAGTTTTACTAATGATGGACTCGTAGATGCTTCTACCACCATCAATTTTGTTTGAACTATGTGGAGGACGTGTCCTTCATTTTGGGAGAGTATCCTAATACATGGTTTCAAGAAAACAAGGTCTTCACCAAAATTGACTTGGATTAAGACTTATGTGTAAGTCCACATAAGTCAAATGTTGAAGCCTTGAAGATCAAGGGAAAAAGAGTTGTGTTCTTGAACTGAATGATAAAGTCATGTTTTGTAACATGAAATAATCTAGAGATTTTTTCTAAACATTGAAGTTTGTGGTGTGTCTAAGTGAATGTGAACAAGGTATATGGTGTTATACCTTGAGGCTGTGAAGGATCAGAATGATGCATCTTCTGCTCACATGCTAAAGTATTGTAGTCTAAAGCATGCTAGACTAGTATTTAGTTAATTATGGTACTCCCCGGAGACTAATTAACTTTATATATTCAAAACGTATATATGGACACACAACGAATTCGTGTGTAGAGAAAGTTGAAAGATACTTTCATTCATTATAAGGAAGGGCATTAAACTCATTGGTTTGATGACAAATGTTGGTTGGTCAACTCAAAAGCTATTGAGTACCAAAATAAACATTGATGAACTCACTGATACAAAGAGGCAACTCTTGTTCAAATCACGGGTATCTAAATGTCGTTATAAACATTTGTTGTCATAAGTAAGGTTATACAAATAGTAGTTCAAATGGCAAGAAATGTGGGGGGATGAGACATTTAAAAACCGACCCTTTGGGTATGTAAAATTGGTTGTATGAGAAGATTCTCAAACACGTAGAAAGGGAGAACCTTTCATTACCCCATTTGGATGCTATCCAATAACACTTAAATGTGGGAGTAACTTGCATATGAATATTGGGCATATATTTGGTTGCTAATGTTTGGCAATAAGAATTTGGTGATCCAAATAGATATTGCAAACACGTGTTCGCCTAAAACATAATATTTATGTTCTTCTAAGACACTTGTTATAACAAGGTTCAAGGTGATACCTGTTTTTATAGTCATAGAAGCTTGAATATAGGCAAATTAACTTACAAGTTAAGAACACATCATAACAACTCATCTCAAACTGAAGTTATCTACAAATGACTTGACAAAGTCATAGATAATATTTTGGATCCAACAACCCGAGGGTTGACGAGAGATGAAGTTGTGGAATGGGACTAAAGCCCGTGGGAAAAGGAAGTATGAGGGAAACCTAACTTAGCAGACTGGAGATCCCAAGAGCTAAGTTCAATAGGACAACTTAATCATATAACCGAAGGGTAGTCACTGTGGGGGCATCGCTAATGTATATGTTTACATACAAGCTAATATATATGTTTATATATATATATATATCCTCCAAAAATTAATAAAGGGAGTTTAATTACTTCCTAGTCCATTCCTATTAACAACGGTGACATGTTGTGAGGTTAAGCATAATGTATGGTTGATGATTTTGTGTAAATCGTGTTAACCTTAATGTTTTTAATGATTTGAGACAAAATCACCTATGTGAAAGAGAAGTGGGGTCGTTTCGAATGAAACTGTGGGGTGCGCAGTTCCTAGAGCTTTCACAGAACCAGGCTAGTGTTCCATGACCATAATGGACACGACAGTGAGGGGATGTGCCCAGCTAAGGAGAGTATTGTATGAAGGCATATTGTCGTTTCCACAAATGGGGGTCTGTTCAAAGACATCACGTCTACAAACCGCTAGGAGGCTAAGTATGCTTCACAAAGGAAGGTTCAAAGGGTAACACCTACCTATCCTGCAATACTCAACTATCGAGGTTTTCATTGGAAATTTTATGTGTTTTGATTGATCTCCATTCATGTGGGGGGTTGTTGGAAAATTTATTAGTGAAAATGGGTTTTTCACTAACTTTGGACATAAATAATATATTTATATATGTGTTGTATAAATATTGATTTGAGTGTCCAAAACGGAGCTTAGATGAATGAATATCAATGCTCGAAGTTGTATGGTTGGAATAACCAAAGAAGAGAAAATTGGATTTATCTTTGACATCGTGTCCCACGTAGGAGCGCATGAGTTTCGCGCCTGCATAACGGACTGTTGTGAACAGTTGTTTGGACCTGGTCAAATAGTTTGTTTCAACTCATATCATGAATAAATATGATGGTTTTGATTCACCACTTAAATCTAATTAAAAGTATTTAACCATTTTAATTACAATAATTAATTTCAAGTTTATTACAAGATTAATTATCTTGTTAATGACTAAATTAATTTTATTGTTTATGACATATTAATTTGGTTAAGTATTTCTCATTTTGTGTAAGTATATAATGAACTTGTTGGTTCATGTTGGAGATACACTAAAACCATATTTTGGAGTCACTTACACACACTCATGACAAAAATTTAGAGAGGAGCACTCTCTATACTTATGTAAAACAACTTCAACAAATTTTCCTACATCTTGATAAACACCAATATAGCCGGTGACTTCCTCGGGTTCGTGGCCATCTCCGGCAGTACACATACTGTTCCGGTTGTTGTACCCTGGGAAACAGACGCGCTTGAAAGTAGGCACGAAATCTGTTTTAAGGGCCCCGTGTCTAACACGATCCTCAACCAAAACCGTTACCCAATTTCAATAAACGAATTATTGTTTTGAAGAAACATTTGTTGAAGACTCAAGTGATGAAGACTCGTGACATGGATACTAGAAGAAAGCTTATGGAAGCACTCCTAGTAAGATATGGATTGAATCATTTCGGTATATAAATTTGCATTTTATATTCTTTTTATGTACTTTTGTAAACGGTATTGTACTAAGTGAATTTCCCACGATTAATGAGAGTATCGTTATTATATTTTTATTATTATCTTAACTAAAAGTGAACCACTTTTCTTACAATCTTAATACAGAATTTCGTGAAGATTGACGGTTCAATCTTAAAACCTATTGATAAGGATTTTTGGTTCACGAAAGTTTAAAATGTTAATTGAATTTTTTCTATAAAATCTTATAAATATTTGAGGAAATAATGTGATTAGTACAAAAGATATCGGATTTATTTATATTGGCGAAATAATTCCGTGGTCTGTAGAACCTCGCCGTATAGCGGGCACGTGGTTGGAGGTGTATTTACCCCTTTTTATGTAATGCAAGTCACCAAATACGTGACACTATATCCGTTTATTTCAAATACAATGAGTGTTAATGCTAGTCATCAAATACGTTACACAAATATTTTTACTTCATAAACGAAAACGATTCTTATTGAATATAAAATCACACAAAATGTAAAAAGTGAAACAACTTATTCAAAACATTATAACACTATCTTAATTTATGCTACTTGCTATGCTATACTATACTATAGCATTTATGAACTCCTCGTCACGTTCAAGATCCATCATATACTCGGGTAATAAGCAAATTTTTAAGTCCATGCTCTGGCCTCCTTCATGACCTGGATTCAACACAACTATCCCGTCCCCTTTGTTCATGAACCCACTTCTACCTGCAACCGCCTTCCCTAACCCAAATTCGCCGACCCATACATGTCAAACCTCGGCGACCCCCCAATGTGTACAAAATTCTGATGGATTACTCCATTCGTTTTGTACACCGTAGGGTTTCTATACCATGACTCAACCCACTCTTTCACCGATGCATAGTCGTGATTTGACACTGCTTCATGCGTCTTCAATGCCGCCCATCCAAGCCCGTGAGCCATTAGATCCCCGACTGTTGTTGACCACATCACTAGACCAACTGGACTCCCAAAATAATCTTCCGGCATAGGCGGTTTCACCCTACGTCGATTATCAGCAGAAATTATACAATGGGTTTCACTATTGCATGGTTGGTGCCTAGCCCTGAGTTAGGCACCTCCACAAAAGTGCGGACAGTGCCTGTAAACTCGATATCTTTTGTGTGTTGCATTCTTCATTTACTTTTGCTTTGAGTTTAGAGACTGTGGGTGAGGAGATATGGAAGACTCTCATTTTAATTCGTGAATCTTCAAACCTAAAACGTTCGATGAACTGTTCGTGATGAGTAAACGGTAAACTCGTGATAGGATCGTATCCTTCAAGGACGCATCGTTTGAGTATCGGAGGACGCGAAATGAAATAGTTTTTTTTATTTTTCTCTTTGGATTTAAATAATTCACTCCAAGCATTCATGAAATGCCAGAAAGATGTTCCATCCGCAATAACGTGGTTAAAGGAGCAACCAATAAAGATTCCATCAGTAAGCTCGGTCACCTGAATGGCTAATAACGGGAGGGTATGGCCGTTGTGGTTCAACACGTCATGGTTATAAGTGTCATTAAGTTCAAAGAATGAGTAAACAATTGAGGGTACATCAGCGGACGTAAGGATGTCTGAGACGGTTAGGTCCACGTTTGCATGAACAAACTTGACTCCGGGGATGTTTTCAGGGTCTATGTAGATGACATATGAAGGTGGGTTTTGTTGTTTTCGAGTGGATAAGCGGGCAGCAAGAGGGTAGAAATAAATGAGGGTGGCGGAGAGAGAACCACAGGGGTCATCCAAGAAAGCAGTTATGGAGAAATCTTGGTTCGGTTTTGGTTTTGCATAAATGAGACCCTTTTGGCTGTATTTAAGGTTGAGAAAGCCGAGCTCAAAGGGTGTCAGGTATATGGGTTGCCTTTTATCTTGTGAGAGATCCTGCGGTGGATTGACGAAGCATTGCGATACATTCCTCACAGTATGAGGACTCATCGGGGATACTCGATTTCTATATGTGCAACGGCCTAATATAAATTGCTTCACATTGTACCCAAAACCATAATATATGGGGACTAGCTTGCTTAATTGATTTGATAATTAAAGTAGGAAGATGGTGTAGGGAAACACTTGCCACGTTTTATGCCACTTTTCATACCTTAACACCTGTTTCAAAATATATTGCCATTCGAATCCATGCAGTAGAGTACAAGTGTAGCTGCAAGCAAGCTGTACACTCTAGAAATCGCTATCGCCATAAGTGCATCACCAACATAGGACTTGGAGATGATGTTTCAGACTTTCAGGAGGTGGTGATGGCCTGATGGGTTTGAATTCAGTGGTATCTGATCAGTGATTAATGTTTGCTTAGAGGGAGATCAGAAGTTTAAAATTTATGTTAATATGAAAAGTTTAAGTGAATTTAATATCTACAAAATACCATCGAATTTACGTCCATTCATCGACATAAAGTGCTTTTTTTTTGTTACTGTCCAATTTGTGTTGGTTCGTCACGCCAACATGCAGCATTTTTTATGGTTTTAATATTCTATGTTTATGATGTACAAGTCATCAATACATAATAGTAGTGGAAATCCTTTAAAACAAGACAAAACTTATTACATGACAAGCGTTACAAACACGTCTTACACGCCCATGAACAGACCCGTTCTCCAAGTCATGCCTTTGCAAGGATCATGTAAATTGCCACCCAGGCAACGGATCTAAGGATGAAGATTGCCTAATAAAAAGTGCGAGAATACAATAAATATTCGCTTGAAAAGTACTAAACACAAATAGCACGCCTAAACTGAGCACAAACAAATTTCAAAAAGCTTCATCTGTAAAGAAATTTTAACCTTACTTTATAGTTTAAGGTCAATTAAAATCTGCAACATCACCGATAAACAGTTATAGAGTGACTCGTTAAACACTAAAGGTTAATATACCTTGAAGCGAACAACTACAAACATGAACTGAAGCCGCTTCAACTCAAACCTAATCTTATAATACATATGTCAAGCTCATTTAGCAATGCAAAACTTCATATTCAAAATTTTGTAGCGAGGTAGCTTTCAAACTATGTAGAACAGGTGTGTTTATCACGTAACAAAGATTGGTAATGAAGTGCACTCAGGGTTCAGACAAGTAGCCTAAGACTCACATAACCGGAAACCGTTATGGTTTATCCCAATTACAACGCCCATAATTGTCTAACATCATAACCAGTACACCTTATGACTTATGGTCTCATTCTATTTTTGGTACTTGATCGGTTAAGGACTGATGATACATATTGTGGTCAAACAGATACCATCCACGGCATTCTCTTTTAGACAACCTTAGCTCAACAGAAAGACGAAACAAAACTCTTACTCAACCTCATTTCCTTAACCACAAAAAGCAATGTAATTTGTAATCTTGGTAACAAAATTGACAGTACAAAATTAAGATTCAAAGCAATATGAGTCTTAAACACCAAAGTCGTAAAAAAACTGAGGGCTAGCAAATAAAACTTAAACATAAAATTACTCGTCTTCCTGGCTGCGTAACCTGGCTTGACTGTTAGTAACAACCACATCCAATTGTGCCGCACGCTCGACAATCTCCTTCCTTTTGCGGGTAGACACATTGTGTGCAATTTCAGCACAGTATGTCCTGAAATGTCCAAATTCCAAATGTTACCAAACTAAAACAAATAATGAAAAATGTTATTAAATAACAGAATTGATTTTCGTATGCATACCGGTTGTGCATCATGAGGACTTCCAACTCCTTGGCATTGTGGACAACAAACTTCTTGAAGCCATTCGGCAAATAGTGGCGGGTTTTCTTGTCTGACCCGTACCCGATGTTGGGCATAAGGGTTACTCCCTTAAACTTTCTCCTCACGCGGGAGTCGATACCCTTGGGTCTGCGCCAGTTTTCCTGCAACACATAATAAAAAAAAGTCAACTTGCTGACCAACTTTCATTGAATTATATAGAAATCAAAGACATAAAAAAGACTGAATCTAAAGTTTAATTAATAAAAATATATACCTTGACGCATATCTTCCAATCACTCTGGGGCCTCTTGAACTTCTTGACCCGCTTCTTGACAATCTTCTTATCGAGCTTAGGAACCGCCATTGCTTACCTAAAATAAATCAGCAAACAAAAATATAACAGGTAGCAGTGGGGTAATACACAGTCTTAAATATTAATTACCTTCAACAATAACAAGTCAAGCATATATAAAAAATCAAAATAAAAACATATAATTAGAGAATTTCATAACAGTGGTTTCAAAAACACTAAACTAAATTATACAAAATAAGCAGTCTAGACAAATTGTTACACAATTTATAATAATAGTTATATATGTAATCATTATTGTTACACAAATTATAATGATACAGTAGAATTAACCCTTTATGCAACAACATGAAACACATTTCAGGTTAAAAACAGGGCTTTATCAAATAAACAAAGTGATTAGACGTGAACACGAAAACAATGATAAGAACTATATCATCAATCAACACAATGATCAGAGAAAGAAGAAGATGAGATGATTGAACCTGCGAATTGAGACGACCCGATGCGGCGTTAGAAACCTCCCAGCAATGAAAAACAAACAATCTCTAGGGTTTGGAAGATATACCTGACAATAATAGGATTAGATCATGTGTTCACTAATGGGCCGGTATGGCCCATATCTAAGATTTAAGACAGTTCTATAGACTAGCCCAATCTATCATGGCTCCAGGCCTCCGGTTCCCCATCATGTTGGTAAGTAGAGGTAGAGGTGCACAAATCGGGTTTTTTCTAATACCCGGGTTCGGGTATGGAACCAGTTTCGGGTATGATCGGGTACTGAAAAACCGGGTATTGAGAGAAATCAGGTAGGGTTCGAGTAGGGTATTGAGGAGAAAAACTCAACCCTATGTACCCGGGTAGGGTATGATCGGGTCTGGGTATTGAAACCGGGTACGACCGGGTATTAATACCCGATTTTGAATTTGTAACTTTTGTATACATTTTTAAACTCGTTTAAAGTTTAAATTTGCTTTGTAATTTAAAAATAATTAAACTATATTACAAAAACCATAAATCCATTTAATTACAAATTAGTTACTTAATAATATACATTTTGCAAAAACTTAAACATAAAAGTTGTGAAGTAAACATAAAAATATATCATAAAAACTCATGTATTATTTCAGGTATTAGAAAATTGGTATCGAGTATCGGGTATAACCGGGTACGAGTATAGGGTATGACGGGGTCCGGGTATTTACGGGTATAAATCGGGTACGGTTCCGGGTACGGGTATTGAGCTCAAAATGCATACCCTATCCATACCCTACGGGTAGGGTCGGTTCCGGTTTCGGGTATAGAATACCCGGGTATTAAAAATACCGGTTCCGGGTATTTTTTAAAGTTTTCTTTTTTTGAACAAATAATATTTCTTTTTTTCTTCGAACTTTTTATTGTAAAGAACTTTGTATTGTAAAAAACAGATAAAAATAAAATAAAATGATATGATTCAACCTCAGACCCATTTAAATGTAGCATATAACAGTGGGGCTCGAGAATTGATGTGTATTCGAATCATAGGAGCTAGCAATCGTCGATATGCTCATATTGGTGACGTTATTGTTGCTGTGATCAAAGACGCAGTTCCAAACATGCCTCTAGAAAGATCAGAAGTGGTCAGAGCTGTAATTGTACGTACTTGTAAAGAACTTAAACGTGACAACGGTATGATAATACGATATGATGACAATGTTGCAGTTGTGATTGATCAAGAAGGAAATCCAAAAGGAACTCGAGTTTTTGGTGCGATTGCCCGAGAATTGAGACAGTTCAATTTTACTAAAATAGTTTCATTAGCTCCCGAGGTATTATAAAACGAGACCACGATATGGTTATAGGTTATATAGGGTATTTAAAATAAATAGATTAAGATTCATTTAGTAGATTTTGTCTCACGTATATACCTTTCAAAATGAATATTCATAATTCCTAAAAAAATACGTAAAAAAGCATGTTGATTATATCCAAATTTGGAGGCACCAATCATTTTAATTAATCATGGGTAGTGATACTATTGCTCACATAATAACCTCTATACGAAATGTCGATATGTATAAAAAAAGCGTGGTTCGAGTAGCATCTACTAATATCGGCCAAAGTATTGTTAAAATACTTTTACGAGAGGGTTTTATCGAAAAAGTGAGAAAACATCGAGAAAACAATAAATATTTTTTGGTTTTAACCCTACGACATAGAAGGAATAGGAAAAGTACTTATCGAAATCTTTTAAATTTAAAACGGATCAGTCGGCCGGGTCTCCGAATCTATCCGAAGAAGATCGTTTAACCGTAGCAAGAGCGCGAAAAATTGAGCGTTTCTTATCACAACCGTTTTTCGTAGCAGAAGTCTTTACGGGTTCTCCGGGAAAATATGTTGGTTTAGCAGAAACAATTAGAGGCTTTCAATTAATCCTTTCCGGAGAATTAGATGGTCTTCCCGAACAGGCCTTTTATTTGGTAGGTAACATCGATGAAGCTACGGCGAAGGCTATCAACTTAGAAACAGAGAGCAATTTGAAGAAATGACCTTAAATCTTTGTGTACTGACCCCTAATCGAATTGTTTAGGATTCAGAAGTGAAAGAAATCATTTTATCTACTAATAGTGGACAAATTGGCGTATTACCAAATCACGCTCCTATTGCCACAGCAGTAGATATAGGTATTTTGAGAATACGCCTTAACGACCAATGGCTAACGATGGCTCTGATGGGTGGTTTTGCTAGAATATGTAATAATGAAATCAGTGTTTTAGTAAATGATGCAGAGAAAAGTAGTGACATCGATCCACAAGAAGCTCAGCAAACTCTTGAAATAGCGGAAGATGCTTTAAGAAAAGCTGAAGGAAAGAGACAAACAATTGAGGCAAATCTAGCTCTACGACGGGCTAGGACACGAGTAAAGGCTATCAACGCCATTTCATAACCAGTCGGTGTGTCCGAATAATCATCAATTTATACACCCTATATTTGGTTGTTTTGTTTGACTTGATTCTGTCGATTAAATACAATCAAGCGGAATCATATTTTTATGATCACATTTTTATGCAACGAAAAAGAAATAGAAAAGATACAAAAAAAGATTACTAAAATAAAATGGGTATAAAAACTTATTAGATACCATTAACCGCGGTATCTAATAAGTTCTACCTACTATTGGATTTGAACCAATGACTCCCGCCGTATGAAAGCAATACTCTAACAGCTGAATTAAATAGGTCATTTATCTTCACAAAAAATAAACTTTGGTAGTGTTCCTGAATCTGAATCAACATAATGACTCAGAGCACATGGAGCCATCTTCTTATTTTTCTGTCAAAAATAAAAATGGCGGACTAGCTGATATTTCTATCAGTTAATGAAAGAGCCCAATGCACAAAAAATGCATGTTGGGTCTTTGAAACAGTTCATATCATTTTGATAATAATCAGTTTGATCTGTTTTACCGAGAAGGTCTACGGTTCGAGTTCGTATAGCCCTAGATCCCTATACATACAATTCA
Source organism: Bidens hawaiensis (assembly GCF_021521415.1). Classification (NCBI taxonomy): domain Eukaryota; kingdom Viridiplantae; phylum Streptophyta; class Magnoliopsida; order Asterales; family Asteraceae; genus Bidens; species Bidens hawaiensis. Next base: position 1,605,098 of record NW_027491362.1, on the reverse strand, counting down.
AACAATTCACGAATAAATATTCGAATACAAAAAATTGTATCTTTTTTATTTGATTTTCCTCGTTATTGTTTTAACTAACTGATTGCTTCATCAAAAGA